>NW_028297431.1:1748334-1763334 GCF_049724085.1 Artemia sp. Qi Xiang Cuo
ACTTAGTGACCCATAGGTGTACTCAGTGCCAACCCTTACAGTGGTATATTTGGATGCGAAAATTGCAACGGCTTTGGAGGGGGGGGTCTCCATGTCAATCTGAGGGAAAGAATCTCTCCCCCAACCTTTTAATGAAAATATGTAATTATCAGTACATCAGAGTTTATAGCCTTCATTTGGGAATTGAATTCAAAATCGCAAAAAATTTGCACGGTTTTATTTTTTTTGGGAGGCCAGGTTCTGAGAAGTAGAACTAAGTTAATGTTACGATACGTGAATTTCTAAGTTAATTTCAACACAGATGTAGTATTAAATTTGAGGTCTTATTTCTGTAAACCGAAGTGGATACAGCAGAATATCAGCAACTGAGGACTAGCAAAATTGTCGCCTTACGTTTAAACATTAAAACGGTAGTATTGAAAAAAAATAGAATAAACAAACACAGAGAATATAAATATCAAGCCAACGGTTGTCTTTAAAGATTTCCCCTCTTCCCGTTTTAGTACTTAGTTTCGGCGGAAACCAGACGAAGAACTGTCCAGCCCGACACCAACGGACTTTGGAATTACATCTGACGACAACTTCGATCTGTCGGCTGCAACTTCCCCAGCGCTCTGTCCCATCTCCTACCATGCCTACAGAAGCATCCCCATGTCTCAAGATCCTCTTTGAATTTTTGCCAAATATTTTTCATCTGTCCTACCCGATGTCATCTACAGTATGGTACTGGCTCGCAGATAAGGACGTCTCGATATATCGTACCTGTGATGTGGTGCCGGGTGTGTTCGAGACGTTTGATGTGACATCTTTTGATGACAAAGGATAGCTCTTCAACCTGGACACAACAACTTTTTCCTTCGCTATTGGAAATTCTAGACCATCTGCTGATTCGGGGTATATAGCGAAGGCAGCACTGATCGAACGTGTCCACAGCTCTAGCTTCTAGATCCTTGAGCGGTCATGTCTCACAGGCGTACAGAAGCACAGTTCGTGGTAACGAATTGTAAGTAAGGAGTGACGCGGCTCAATAGTAACCGAAACTGTTAAAAAAAGGAAATTTTGATGTTAATACATATATAAAAAAAATCGGCTTATTAAGCTGATTCTAAATGTACAAGAAGAATTATGTTTATTTTTATCCATCAAATGTTACTAGCCTAGGAACATTTGCCTAATTTTTGAAAAAAGTGTGAAACACCCCTGAAAATCCAAGGAATCCTAATGAAAATATAACCATCAGATCCAGCGTATCAGAGAACCCTACTATAAAGGGTTCGGTTCGAGTTCTCATAAAGGGTTCGAGTTCTCATCTTCAAAAATATATAATTTTGTATTTTTTTGGCCAACAGATAGATCACGGATGTGTGTTTATTTATTTATTATTTTTCCCAGGGGTGTAATCAGATAACATTTGCATAGTTTGTTTTTTTAGGATTCGAATGGTAAAAACCGCAGAAATTACAGTGTTAAGCTGTATAATGTGCTTGACCAAGCAACATAAATTTGCTATAAAAAAAGAGCTGGACTTAAGACTAAAAAGTCTTAAAAAGGCTGGACTAAATTAATCACTACTGAAAAATAATCTTGGACGTAACATTAGTTTCATTTTATGCTTATTTTGTTGTATCGTTATATAATGAATGATTTATTAATATGATTTATTTTGTGTTTAAAATAAAATACCTTATTCACAGAACCAAGAACAGCGCCTAGAAATGTTCAGGCGCGTCCCTTAAGTTCAACGAGCATGTTGGTTCAGTGGGAGGAGCCTGATAAGCCTAATGGCATTGTTACGGTAAGTCAGTTCTATAAATAAGATTACGAAATTAGGATATAGATTATAAATGTTGTGAATTCAAAAAATACGAGGCATGAATAAAATCAATTTGATTTAGGTTCGGAAACGTGAGTGCTAGATTCGATCTTACTGCATAGGTTCATAATTTAGGAAGGTTTAAAATGAGTAGGAAACGTTTAACAAATGAGTGATGATATTCTACCGAAGACTATGCCTTGACAAGGTAGCTAAGACTAAAGGAAAAGCCGGACATAGTCTAATTTAATAGGAAAGAGCTAGAAGAAAGGAAAGAAGGAATTTCATGCGAGTAAGCAAAGAGTAGAACTCTGAATAGAGTGGGTTAGAGGAGGTGTGTGCGCTGTTCTAACGTGATAGGATGATATGCCAATAGTAGTAATACTAATTTTATAATCATTCACTAGTAGTTTTCCGTATCGTTGATTTAAAGAAAAAATTTAATTTCACCTGTTCGTGATGCAGTTTTCTCTTTTGGGATATATTGATGAATAGGCTCTGTTTCTCTAATAAGAACTAATTAGAAGCTCTAACGATTCATTCGGGAATCAGCCAAATCTAGGGAATTTCCGTTTTATGTATCACTTGGCAACATCAAAGAATAGAACTCTGTAATATTTTTCAAATTAGTAATTACGATTCAAATTGGTAAAATTACGAAACTCATTTTAATGTATAGACTTGGGACTCGTTCTTGCCTTTAAGGTTTTATGTCTCTTTAATTGGATATGAAAATTATTTTGATACGATATATATTCGAATGAAGACAGCTTTTACTGCTTGAAAATTTGTCAAAATTCAGAGGAAAATGAATATAAGAGAAAATTCATAAAGAAGCTGCAATCTAATTATTTGTAAACTACCGTTATTATACCCGTACATACATTTCTGTCAACTAGCTATTGCGCATTTTCTGTATATTTTAATAAAGCAAACTTAGAAAATTCAAATTCTAAAAGAAATTTAAAATATCAGATTTGCTTTTTATTCATTCTCTATCTGACAACCAATTTTATTTTGCCGGAGGCGGAACAGATAATCCTATCTAGCTTAGATGAGTAGACTTCTTTAGACGTCGAGTCGGCTTATTTTGTTGTAGAAAGGTTTGCATTAGGACTGGTTAGTACCTCTCAAGTTTTGATACCCTTTTATTTGACATGATAGTAATTTTGATTAGATATTTATTCTAAGGCCCCTTTGCTTAAAAATTGGGCTTTGGAGTTACCAGCCCCAACTACCAGATTTCTCATATTTCATCCCTGAATATGACTTGCTCTCGGGATATTGTGATGACTCCACTGTTTTAACTCTTGAAGTTCTGGCACCAATTTGGACTTCTTTAATCGAAGTTATTTAGTAGTAGCTCTTAGTATTCAAAATTCTTGTTTGGCGTATTATTTGCTAAACTCGAGTCTCCATCAGTTCGAGTCTATTCATTTGCACTAATTTACCAAGTTATACTCTCAACTCGGACTCCGAGGCTGTAATAGCTTTCGACAAAGACTTAAGATTGACCCTGAGAGTCGATTCCCGCGTTAAATTAACTCATTTTGACTCCACAGTCCTGCTTTTAAACGAACGTCTAAAAGTATACTCAATGGTTAAGAGGCTTTTCAATAGACGACAGAAATGCACCATTATTATTAACGGCCGTAAAACACCGCTTGGTGGCCTCTTGTGAGCCATTAGTTGTCCCCTATTTTATTTTTCTCTTTTTAAATCTGCTATTTGTCGTTTATTTCCTTAGAGCCGAGTAACTTTGAGCTACAATTAATCGAAAGTTAAATTTTACACTAGATGTGTTTGGTTTCTGCCGGATGTATTATCCGATCTCATTCTGAAAATCGTTTTGCTGATCCATTGAAGTTCGAGATAATTTTCAACCTATTATATTCAATGAATATAATTAATTACCATTTGTATTTTTTGGAGACAATTGTTCGAATTCTACCATTGATATTTGCATATTTGCAGTTTGATATTTCTTTCTATATGGCACCCAGAATCACAATTTTACAGTTTATTTAGAAAACTTTCTTATCACAAAAAATAGCTGGGGTCCACTGCTCAAACTTCGGTGTATTTTGTTTTTGATAGGACTAAATGATTAAGACATATATAGTCTTGATCTGGGCCACTGTCTCAAAAGCGTTAAAAAAATTTTTGAGTAGTGTTGTGTCAACTTTCTTATGTTGGGATTTTTCTTGTCCATATCTTTACGGTTTTATTTTTGTCTCATTGTTTGATCCTTCTTCTTTCTCTGCAAATAACGTTTGCGACGTTTGTAACGCTACATTATGCAATGTATAGGTTACATTAGGACAATTTAGAAAACAAAATGGTAGTAGGGCGAAAAAGAAAATCTACGAAAAACAAAAAAGAACTGAATCTATAAAACTAATAAAAGGAATAGGGCGGGTTTAGGGCGCCTTTCTCTTTTCCAGTGGAATAGCGTACTTGTATCCCATCACAACTGTAGCAATGTTGATCTTTCATGTAAATTATTGATTTTGGAAACTGAAAACCTATAATCAAGATGAAGGACGTCAGATAGAGGAGAGAGTATCAACCTTTAACGGTTTTTCTCTCGTCTCATTTGTTCTTTTTCTGAAAATAACTTTTGCGACGTTTGCAACGATGAATAATGCAATGTATAGGTTAAATCTATAATCTTTAATAGGTTAAATCTATAATATATATAATATAGGTTAAATCTATAAATAGGTTAAATTATAAATCTTGTAGCATAAATCTATGCTACAAGACTACAAACAAAGGTACAAGCAACCACAGGTGGATCCAGGGGGACCCGCCACCCTCCCCCCACGTTTTTTCTGGCCCCCTTATTCCTTGTTATTTTTCTGTTTTTACTCTTTTTTTGAATAAAAGTGTCAATTTGGTCAATTATTGGCGCCCTTGTCACACTGGTTCCTCCTAAAAAGACTTCTATTATGAAAGAGCAAAATAATTCCTACAAGTAAGTTTTTTGTCTGAGTTTGATTTTTAGTGATGAGTTTTTATGTTATTATTTCAATGCTTCTCTTTAGTTTCTCCTCTATTACCCTGACGGCGGCCGTTTTGTCTATAGCTAACATACTCTAGATTAGTGCTTTTATTTTCGCTGAATAATTCCTCTTTCAATTGATTTTTTTTTATTATTTACAATGCATCATTTTGTTTTTAATAAAACATAACCGGTGTCTCAACCTCCCAAGAAGTGTGGATACTTCTACAAGTCCAACTAGTGGGTTAAGATCCATTATAGGAAAGAGTTGGAAAAGTGCCAGGTGAACCCTTCGTCTTAGACATGCCGTTTTAAAGTCCAATAACATCCACATAAAATTCAATGGCGAGACAAGAAGAAAGAAACTAAAGCAAAGTTGATTGAATCAATTTTGTCGCTATCACGTCTAAAGGTCATATCTAAAATTTTCACACTTCGTAGATCCTTGTGGTAAGCTTTTTACTAAGCTTCTCTCAAATGTAAAGATCAGCAGGGTAATATATATTCAATCACCTTTTGATCATCCCTTTGTTATATTCTCATCCCAGCAGGGTTATCTTCATTTTTCTGCTAATGATTCTATTGAAAAAAAAAATTGCAAATGGCTTAAGGCTATTATATCAGAATTTTGAATATTTTAGATACGATCTTCAGTTTTGGCACCGACAATTTGAAATAGGCGATTCTTCAATTAATCAATGTGGTTTGTTTCCTTCCACAGTGGTGGGGACGTTGTCATTTGATTTGATTGCATTTTGTAGGCTCCACGTACAGAAAGGAAAATGAAGTCACGAAAGTGAGTGTGATATTGTTATTTTCTTTTCGTCTTTTCTCCTCCGAAGGGAAATTCTACATAGTAAACCACTTGTTCGGTTCCTATCTCAAGTTTCGGGAAAAGCTATTGTCAGTGACCTAACGTTGTTATTACTTTGGAGAAATGGGACGGCTGTCTAACATTAAAAGTGTGCCTCTAGTGAAATCAAATTTTCGTGAGAACAGCTTTAAAATTATACGTAAATGTAGAAAAATGTGAAAGGGGTGTCGTCTCTTGAAGGTTGAAAGCCTTCATTTCACCCTTGAGGAAAATTGATCAATTTAAGAAAATCACTCAATAA
The DNA here is from genome assembly GCF_049724085.1 of Artemia sp. Qi Xiang Cuo. Taxonomy (NCBI): domain Eukaryota; kingdom Metazoa; phylum Arthropoda; class Branchiopoda; order Anostraca; family Artemiidae; genus Artemia; species Artemia sp. Qi Xiang Cuo. The sequence continues at coordinate 1,754,267 of NW_028297431.1, forward strand.
ATTCTTACAAATATTTCGATAAGTATTTGACCCTGAGGTCTGCTATCGATGCATCGTGCTTTTATCTGATTCACAAATAATAGTTTGTTTAGACCTTGTATTTGTGCATTGCTGTTTGCTGGCTCCGAATTTCGGTTTGAGTTAGAGAAGATAAAGTCCAAAGTGTCAAATGTGCAAGTTAGGGTCTGCTATCGACGCACCGTGCTTTTATTGGGTTTACAAATAATACCTTGTTTGGACCTTGTGTTTGCGTATGGCTGCTTGCGGGCTCCGAATTTCTGTGGCTGTGGTCTGCTATCGACGCACTGTACAAGTTAGGGTTTTCACATAGCTCACTGTCAACTTCGTCATCAACACGGATCCCGAACTGTAGCCTATAGAGGGATTCCCATCTATGCGTGTTGGTCTACTTTGTGTGTATGAGACTGGAAGGGCCTTAATTAGTTTGATAAGGTAGTTAACTCTAAGAACAAATTTCATCCCTGTTTTATACGTAGTTTTCTTACGTTACAGAGTGGTAAGTTGGACTGTAAGCTTTGTAACAATCTATAAAATGAGTCCCATGAGGAAACTGAAGCATACTTTTTTGTCTAAAAGATTTTTTAGGATAATTTTGGTGTGATTAGTGAAAAGTGTCAAATGCTAATCATAGGCTGTGTAGTAGCGCTGCCTAAATAAAGAACGACTTTGGCACAATTTATTTTTTTTATTTTTTTTTTTTTTGTTTGGTCTTAGACCAGGGTACTTCGTATCGAAGGAGTTGTTGCAGAAACTTATAAAATGACTAATTCGATTGGAAATTCGAGTGACTTCTAAAGCCAATGCTTTCTAAAAGCGCAGAATATAATTTGTACTTTACTGAAAAAATTCTTTTATATGTTTTCAATTTTAAAACTTTAAGAAATCAACAATTAATTAAGATTTTAAGAAATACATATCAGCATATGTATATTAAATTGACCGTGCACATTTTTTTCAGTAAATTCGTTTGAATTTTTTTTCAGTAAAGTACAAATTAAATTCTGACTTTTAGAAATCATTTTGTTGAAAAACTACTCATTAATTTCTGATCGTTTTGAGTATGACTTTGTTATTTATTTTAATTTCTGTTTGTTTTGGGTTTCATTTATTGATACTGATTTGTGGCTGTTGTATGTTTAGTATATTATTTGATTCTATTTTTCTTCATTTTTTGGTTTAATTGATTTCTTTACTTTTTCTTTAAAAACTTATTTTTTGTGAAAAGTTTTTTTTTAATTAATATCTATAAACAACTAATTATGTCATTGGCTCCTTGTGTATTATGAAAGAGTGGCTTGGAAGTACCTTCAGGAAACAAACAGACCATCTCCCTTTGCTAAATATCCCCCACGGGGGACTGGGGCGGGAGTTGGAAAGTGAAGAAAGGTTACCACCGACAAAACTAGATAGAGATTGCAAAAGGGATTGAAACTCCTGGCTTTCTCGTACCTTATTATATATGCATATTTGTATATATATATATATATATATATATATATATATATATATATATATATATATATATATATATATATATATATATATATATATATATATATATATATATATATATATATATATATATATATATATATATATATATATATATATATATATATATATATATATATATATATATATATATATATATGTAGCAATCCTGCAGACGTTTGGAGACTCCCCTCTCCCCAAAAACTGGTCCAAAGCCCCTCCCCTGTCCCCTGGTAAAAAATGGGTTCTAAAAATAATGTATTTCATTAATTTTATCTTATATGCTATTAGGACTGTTGACATATATTATTCTTTGTCACAATTAAGGCAACAGTGTTAACTAACTAAGGCAACAGATATGCTATTAGCACTGTTGACATATATTATTCTTTGTCACAATTAAGGCAACAGTGTTAACTAAGTGAAAAACGACTAAGCAAAGTCTCCTATCTGTATTATTTTTTCCCTCGACTCACAATGTTGAGTGGATGGTCGTTGAAACCTGGAGAATAATTCGATAAAACGTATTTAAGTTATAGAGCCCTTCTTAAGGGCCGAGACCGATCGGATGGCTACCTGCCATCCGTCGAACGTTTCTTTCGTCCTCACAGCTTCGCGCACATCAAATTTTGATTTTACTTTAGCCATTTTAATCCGACCGGCCGAAGTTTCCAAAAGATGGCCTTCCCGGAATGACGTGATAAGAGGCGCTCCTATGGTAAGGGTCTCAAATTATATGGATTGGCCTTTTCTTCATAGATGCATTGTAGTAAAATATTAAACCTTACTGAAATCAAAGCCATGCAACGCTTCTATATCTATATAATTTGAGGACAAAAATTAGTCCTGTGGCTCTATTGACACCCTCTTCACTCTCCTAAATTTGCATATACAGTTTTTTTTACCTTTTTTAATCATGGTCATTAGAAGATTATTCAGATAATGTGAATAAATGATTGAATGTTTATCATAAAGATTGCAGTATGACTGCCCCAAATCAAAAGACGCTAAGCACATTCTTCACGCTTGGTGTTTTAACCAAATCTGGTATTTAAGAGGTATTCTTGATAGTACAAGTAGTCGTTGGCGGCCAACTGTAGGCCTTTCACATATTTTTATATCTTATTTGGGCTATATTGTAATTTTTTATTGGCTAAAATTTTTATATGATTTTAAAATCTTTTTGAAAAAAAAAAAAATGCTAAATGCTAATCAAATTTCTTGGAGAGAAGCAAACCATTTCTTAGAACAAATATATTTATAACATTTAGTTTAATTTCAGTATTTTGGAAATAGGTTTATTTTTTGCTACTATATTGTCCTTGAAATTTCGTTCCATTTGAAATTAAAAAGAAACGGGTGCTTACATAAATCTTTTAAAACTGTCAATAGAAAATATTTAAAGAACTTTATTATGTTTTCATTAAATAAAATATAGAACCGGTTTGGTGAGGGTGAGTTTGAGGGAGTGGGAGCCAGATTGTTATTTGTGATAATGTCTTTCTGTTTAACACGTTTTTTGTGGGGGGGAGGGGAGTTCTTATGAGTTTTTATTTATACACTAATATTATTTACAGTCGGTTTTATATTACATAATTTATAATAGTTTATATATTTTATTATTTATCTTCTTGGACTTTTTTTTCACTAATATTGATGTTAATAATTCTGGTCTTGAGTTGCTATGAAATGTCATGGGATTCTCCATGACCTGTAAGTTTTATAGGCCTATCAGTATCGCAGGTCAATAAAGATTTAGTTTAAAATAGAAAATAAAAGAAAAGAAAAAGGTGCCATTCAACGGAAAAGAGTGTTGCATGATCTATGTAAAGGTATGAGTTAAAACGAATCGAAAGCTCCATATGGATGAACTTACATAAGGATTCAGACTTTTTCTTCTATTTGTTTGTGAAAGCTTAATGGTAAAGTTCTCTACTTTCGCCGTAAGTTCTGCATCGATAGAGGCCTAGATAGAAAATAGTTATCTTGGCTTAAATCGTGTAGCATTAGTGAATTCCACACATGTCACACCCAGGTCTCGAAAGATGCTCCAAGACATCTGAAAATAATAAAAAAGTCAATGTGGGAAGGGGGGCTGATTTTGATTGCTCTTGTGCGCAATGAATCGAGGCTTGGGCACAAAATGCCGGTGTTAAGTTAACTCCCTCCAACGCCCCCAATTAAAGAAAGAGCCCTAGTGGTAGGTAACAAATTTTTGGAAGAAGATTTTAATTTGCTGATAAATTGTTTTGAAAAGTGTCTTAAGTTTAACTGAGATTACGTGTAATTTTAGTTTGATCCGAGCTTCCAAATACATGTAATATAAAATGTTTCCTTCATGCATGTGTTTCAAATGTTCAAAAATGGCTCAAGTGCTTGAATACAAAATGTTTTCTTCCATAACATAATTTTTTTTAAATGTTCTATTCCGAAACATAAGTTAATCTCAGAACAGCTCTCGTCAAATCAAATGTTAGAACTAGCATAGTTTCACAAAGAACATGTTCCAGTTTCAAAGGCCCATCAATGGATTTTGGGTCAATGACAAAAAGCGTATTTAAATCGTGTTTTATCTTACATACCTTTTTTTTGTCGTTTCAGGGATATAAAATTTACTATACAACAAATACTCAATTGCCGATGACTGATTGGGATTCACAGTGTGTAGATTCGACAACACTGACAACGATACCAGATCTGACTTCTCATACGATTTACACACTCAAGGTACAGGCATTTACAAACATTGGCCCTGGACCCTTTTCAGCTCCTGTACAGGTCAAAACTCAGCAAGGGGGTAAGAATGTATCTGTTTAACTTTTTGTATTTTTAATTTTTTTTTTATTTACTCTTCTAATACTGTTATCTCTTTGGCTAATTAATTATTGGCTAATGATTATCTTTTTGGCTATGTAGTTTTTTCTTGTGTTGAAGCAAACTTAATTACAACTATCGTTAGGTTTATTTTATGTATCCTGTCTTGCTAATAGTGTTTTTGTCAGTTTAAGTTTATTTTAAATCACATATGCTTTGTTTCATTCTGTTTCCAATTATCTACACGGTTATTTTTCTCTTCTTTTCCCAACATTTGCGGAAAGATGAATTCGGCTTTAGATCTACGAAAGGCGTTATGTGACATCAGTCAAAAGTGAATTATATATCCATTCCACTAAAATTGGGCACGCTCGATTGATTGGTTTGATCAGAATGTGAGTTTGCCCTTTCGTTATCAAGATATTCTTATTTTTATAATCCACTCAAAGCGCGTTATAACGAAATTTCGACCACTTTTGGAGACCAAAAAGCGTTAAGTACGCGGCTCTTCCACAGTCATGAAGATTGTCACATAAGATGCTCCATGAGATGGCCAGGAAGACACGATTGAGGCTCGAGGGAGATATGGAGGCATACTTTCCAAAATATTTTGTGCTTCTCCTAAATATTTTGGAAAATGTTGTTTAACGTCTTTTGTATTTCACAGACGAATTGGCTGATTTATGTGATAGTTCTTTTTGGATTCTCATTTAGTTTGGGGTTCTTTTATACCTTATGTAAACCTAATTTATTTTAATATATTTACTATATTTTAATATATTTATCATCTAACATGTTTTAAGTTTATTTCATGTTGTATCGTTTACTTAAGTTAGGTATTTTTCTATGTCCAAGGCAGAAAATTTGAAAATTTTAAAGTATGTTTCTGTTCACCAGCAGAAATATTTGCTAAAAACAATAGATAAAAATTGCCAAAAGAAAAGGTAACTCTGCTAAAATTTACGTAGTTTATTTCCAGTACAAAAAAATTCAACGTAGAGAAAGATGTAAATGTGTTTAATAAATGCCGTTATTTTTTTTCATGAATGCCAATTACGTCTAGCAGGAATTCCCTGTACTAACCTTATCCAATAATAAAAATACAATAATAAAAAAAGATTTATTCATGAATTTTTTTTCTTGTTAAAAGTGGATTAAACCTCAATATAGATTAAGGATTTAAGTTTTTGGCTATATAAATTTAAGTTTTGTACTTTTTATTCCAATTTTAATAATTTTAAGGGGGTTCAGATTTTTTTTTTCGAAATTCTACCAAATTTTGTCTCTTAATTAAAAATACTGTTGATTTGGATCTAAAATAAAAATATTGTTTAAATATATTGCTAGGTGAGAAAGATTTGTCCCTAATATTTTTTTAAATTATTTTTCAAATTCCGCCTACCGGGGACCGGGGTTCGCTCTTTACTTGGTTGCAGCTCTTGCTACAGTCGTTATTTTTTTCATATATTGTGTGTTTTTTTTTGCGTTTTTTTTTCTTTTATTTAGGGAATGGAGATATAATGTGACCATTGTTCCAGAATATCCTCAATTTATTTAACTATCATTGGTTCTATCCCCTTTTTTGAAATTTGAATTCTTAATTCATCTTCTTCTTCTTAGAACAGATGCCTTGGGATTCTGCATTTAGACCTTTTATCCCACTAAATATGGGGATATATTCTACCAAGTCACCATGATGCATTTCATTAGGATTAAACTTCTGCTTATTTGTCTTGATTGACCAGTTTGATTTAAAAATTGCCTTAAAGGTTACTTGGTAGTTTAAGGTCCACTTAGACGTTCTTTTTTTGTTGTAGTACCCTCTCAGCCTCTGAGTTTACGAGCCATAGATGTTACAGCTACTTCTGTTTCCCTTGAGTGGACCAAGCCCATTCACACAGGATATAATATTATCAGCTATGAACTCTACTGGAATGATAGTTCAGTCAACGTATGTTAATGAGTTATTCTATTTTACTTTTTTCTTCATTTGAGATTAAACTCATACTCTATGACGTGTAAGTATGGCTTGAGTGTTGGTCAGTGTAGTCAGTAGAAGGTTTTAGCTGCCGTCGAGATTCCCCTCTCCTCGGAAAATTTTTTGAGGTAAATTTATACATAATGATTAATTGTATACTTCCACTATAGTTGGATGTACTACTACTACTACTACAAACTAACCACAGCACCAAGCCAGCCGAGGCCAACACATATATGCATGCTCCTCCTCCATCGCTGCTCCATGCTCCTCCTCCATTGCTGCTCCTTGCTCCTCCTCCTCCTTCAGAGTGGGCACTCGCCCTTGGTGCAGAAATTTTTGGGGTGCAAAAGGTAACATAGATAATACGACTACGTATGTGAATGTGTCTGTATGTGTATGATCTGATATGTGTGTTTTACTGAGAGATTTTGAAAAAATAAAAAATCTAACATTTATGAAGAAAATAAGTTTTTCAAACACAATTTAACACCACAGATTTGTAGATACTCTATAAAAAGTACTCTTAGACCATTATACTTAATTATTTATTTTTTATTTTTGTTTTTTGGTGACTGAATTTGACTCCTAGACTGGCGGTCTTGTTGAATGATATTTATACCTTTTCGATGGCCACGGACAGAGTCAATAACAGTAAAATTTTAAAAATAACAAATACAGTCAATAACAAAACAATAACAATAATACAGTCAATAATTAAAACAACAACAAAAACAGTCAATAACCGAGTCAATAACAGGAAGAAGAGGCAATAACAGGAAAATTTTATTCAAAATTTAGGGTACATTAAGAACGACAAGTTCACTCAATTTGTTGAGTTCTTAGACATTTTGTCCTTGTTGACATTTTCAAACCTATAAAAGCCTTTGCTACATCGTTATTCGTATTGACTCTGTACCCTTCTAGAAATACAAAGTAGGCCTAGTTTTCCATGTTTTCTATTTCACCAGTTTTAAGATCTATCCATGTGTCATTTTTTTATTATTTGCAATTTTGGGATTCATTGTACGCGTATAATATATAGAATAATATTATCAGCTATGGGCTCTACTGGAAGGATACAAAGTTGATGATTTATTCTATTTATTTTTTTCGTGGTAGTAGCGGTAGCTGCCACCTAGTAAGTGATCTTCATAAAATACTGAATAAAAATTACGCTTTGGAAATTGTAATTAATTATTTTATTTTATTTTTTTGTGAAAAATTTTAAGAATAAATTTATTAGTTTGAGATTATCTATAGTGAAAGACTGAAAAAAAGGAACAGAGACTAAGTTGACCGGAAACGATGCTTAAGGCAAAAACAGATAGAAAAACCTGCACCATCTAGCAATAACCAGTAAAATCAAAGAGTTGAATATGAAAACGTAGCGTTTAAACATTGATTTTATTTTCTTTTTATATTTACACTGGGGTGAAAATATATATCCCTATTGTCCTAAATTATGTAGATTCGTTTCACACTTCATATTTCACCTTAAACTACTCTTATCCATAAAACAGGAACAGGAACAATGGTGTCCATTCACAAAATCACTTTTATCATGATTTCAATACAACTTTTTTTATTGAAAGGAGACATGCAGAATTCTTAGACCCTAGACAGTCCTGCTGCGTTGAAGCTGCTGCCCGAGCCCAACATCCATATTCAGTCGCAGTCTATATGACGGGGATAAAATCAGAGACAATTCAAAAGAAAAATGAATGGATTAATGACTTTTCTAATTTAAAGCTAATTCATTTAGATGCAGATAAATATTTTTACTTAGAACGTATTAAGTAAGAGGGTAACTTATTAGGATAATAAGAATAACTTAATAGGGTAACGTATTAGGTAACTTAGAACGAGTAAGGAGGTAAAGTGAAGGCAGTTTTGTCATATTTGTCGTATTTTTTCTACGAAAACAATAAACTTCCGCTGAAAAATTTTTCCGCTGAAAATTTTTTTTTTCAGCGGAAATACAAACCCAAAAATATTTTTCAAAATCTAGGTACGGAAAAAATGTTTTAGGGCTTGGGCAGGAAAATACCCTCCCTCTCCACTTAAAACGCCCCTTCAATAGGGCTCATGAAGCAAATTTGTTTCTATATTAAAAAAAAAGAGAGAGCTCCTTTTATGATGCAGTAAGAACATATGTCTGTTTTTATTTTTGTTTCTTTATAACACAGAACTACCATAAACGTTGATACGATAATTAAATTAAATACAATAATTAAATAATTAAATTAAAGATGACCACAAATTATTCTGTATATATGAGAGCTAGTCCCCGTTTTACTCGCTAATCCTTGGCTTTTAGTTTATGAATCAAGAACTACGCCAATTAGAAAGAAATAAAAAGTATTTCCCACATTGTCTCAAGACTCAAAGAACTGATTGATGTGCTTTCGCTTTAAACATTGTAAGTTTTAGTGGAAATAATTTAGAAGACAATCAGCTGCACGGTTGTGACACTCAGATATCCTTTCGATATGTATTATAAAACCATAGCTTAGAGAGAAGGGGGTGAAGGAGGGGCATAACCTTCAAATATGGAATAATTTCTGTTCGTTTTAAGGTTTAAGGTCACATTTTACTGATATTTTTTTTTTCATTTAATATCAGTAAGGCTAAAGTTGTACATACATTACAAACTTTACAATCGCGACTTCAAGTAAGGAGTTACTGTTCCAATAGTGGTTGAAACATTAAGAAATGGAAGCTTAGAATCGATACGTGTATCAATGTATTAGAATTTGGGGTT
>NW_028297431.1:1773334-1874060 GCF_049724085.1 Artemia sp. Qi Xiang Cuo
TTGGATCGTTTGTCTGGGATTTGAACGGTTTAAATTTCGACTAGGTGTTTTTTAAAATTACAGAAAAATATAAAAATCGAGATCTCGCTCGGGGAGTTTATGCCCAAACTCCCTCCTCATTCGTACGTATCTGGAGATTGGCTCCTTTGTCTGGGATTTGAACGGTTTAAATTTCGACTGGAAGTTTTTAAAAATTTCAGAAAAATATAAAAACAATCGAGATCTCGATCGGGGAGTTTATGCCCAAAAGCCCTCCTTCTTTGTACGTATCTGCATATTGGATCCTTTGTATGGAATTTGAACGGTTTAAATTTCTACTTGAATTTTTTAAATATTACAGACCATTATAAAAAAAATCGAGATCTCGATCGGGGTGTTTATGCCCAAAGGCCTTCCTCCTTCGTACGTATTAGAACATTGGATCGTTTGTATGGTAGTTGAACGTTTTAAATTTCGACTAGTAGTTTTTAAAAATTACAGAAAAACATAAAAACATTCGAGATCTCGATCGGGGTGTTTATGCCCAAAAGCCCTCCTCATTAGTACGTATTTGAAGATTGGATTCTTTGTATTGGATTTGAACGGTTTAAATTTCGACTGGACGTTTGTAAAAATTGCAGAAAAATATAAAAACAATCGAGATCTCGATCGGGGTGTTTATGCCCAAAAGCCCTCCTTATTCGTACGTATAAGCATATTGGATCCTTTGTATGGAATTTGAACGGTTTAAATTTCGACTGGATGTTAGTAAAAATTACATAAAAAGATAAACACCCACGAGATCTGGATCGGGGTTTTTTTGCCCAAAAGCCCACAACATTTGTCCGTATCCGTAAATTGGATTCTTTGTATGGGATGTGAACGTTGTAATTTTCGAATGGAAGTTAGTAAAAATTACAGAAAAAGATAAAAACAATCGAGATCTCGATCGGGGTGTTTATGCCCAAAATCCCAACAACATAAGTACGTATCAGAACATTGGATCCTGTGTATGGGATTTGAACGGTTTAAGTTTCTAATGGGTGTTATTAAAAATTACAGAAAAAGATAAAAACAATCGAGATCTCGATCGGGGTTTTTTTGCCCAACGTCCTTCCTCCTTCGTACGGATCTGGACGTTGGATCCTTTGCATGGCATTTCAAGGTTTAAATTTCAAATGGGTGTTTGTAAAAATTGCAGAAAAATATAAACACAATCTTTATCTCCATCGGTGAGTTTTGGCCCAAAATCCCTACTCCTTCTTACTTATCTGCATATGCGATCCGTTGTATGGACTTTTAACGGTTTAAATTTCGACTGGTCTTTTGTAAAAATTAAAGAAAAATAAAATAAAAATAGAGATATCGATAGGGTTGTTTATGCCCAAACGCCCTCCTCCTTCGTACGGAACAGAAAATTTGATACTTTGGATGTTATTTGAACTGTTTAAATTTCGTCTGGGAGTTTTTTTAAAATAAAATAAAAGAAAAACAAAATAATATATATCGATAGGGGTGATTATGCCCAAAATACCACCATCTTACTGATCAGTACATTGGATTGTTTGTTTGGAATTTGAACGGTTTAAATTTCTACTTGGTTTTTTTTATATTTGAATAAAAATATAAACACAATCGATATCTAGATCGGGGAGCTTTTGCCCAAAAGCCCTACTCTTTCGTACGGATCTGCATATTCGATCCTTTGTATGGAATTTGAACGGTTTAAATTTCGACTGGACGTTTGTAAAAATTACAGAAAAATATAAAAACATTCGAGATCTCGATCGGGGTGTTTATGCCCAAAAGCCCAACTCCTTCGTACGTATCACAAGATTGGATCGTTTGTATGGGATTTGAACGGTTTAAATTTCGACTGGACGTTTGTAAAAATTACAGAAAAATATAAAAACAATCGAGATCTCGATCGGGGAGATTATGCCCAAACGCCCTCCTCCTTAGTAAGTATCTGTACATAGGATCCTTTGTATGGGATTTGAACGTTTTAAATTTAGTCTTGGATTTTTTTTAAAATTACCGAATAATATAACAACAATCGAGTTCTCGATCGTGGTGATTATGCCCAAAATCCCTCCTGCGTACGTCTTAGTACATTGGATCCTGTGAATGGTATTCGAACGTATAATAATTTAGACTGGGTGTTTTTAAAAATTAAATAAAAACATAAAAAAAATCGAGATCTCGATCGGGGTGTTTATGCCCAAAATCCCTCCTCCTTCGTACGTATCTGCATATTGGATCGTTTGTATGGAATTTGAACGGTTTAAATTTCAACTGGTAGTTTTTAAAAATTACAGAAAAATATAAAAACAATCGAGATATCGATCGTGGTGTTTATGACCAAAAGCACTCCTCATTCGTACGTATCTCCAAGTACGATCGTTTGTTTGGTATTTGAACGGTTTAAATTTCGACTGGACGTTTTTAAAAATTACAGAAAAATAAAAAATCAATCGAGATCTCGATCGGGGAGTTTATGCCCAAAAGCCCTCCTCCTTCGTACGTATCAGAAGATTGGATCGTTTGTATGGAATTTGAACGGTTTAAATTTCAACTGGGTGTTTTTAAAAATTACAGAAAAATATAAAAACAATCGAGATCTCGATCGGGGAGGTTTTGCCCAAAAGCCCTACTCCTTCGTACGTATCTTCAGATTGGATAGTTTGTATGGAATTTGAACGGTTTAAATCTCGACTGGACTTTTGTAAAAATTACAGAAAACGATAAAAACAATCGTGATCTCCATCTGGGATTGTTCGCCAAACCGCCCCACTACTTTGGCAGGCACTTTTTAGTTTATCCTGGTTCTTTGAGTTTTTATTAGATTGTCTAATAGAGACGTTTGTAAAAATAGACTAATACTATAAAAACATTATTTATAGAGAGCTTTTATCTTTGGCCCAAAAAGACTTCCAACATTGTAAGTCTCATTCCGTTTGAGTCGTTGTATTGGAGTCGAAAGGTTTAAATTTCAAATAGGTGTTAGTTAATAATACATACAAATATAAAAACATTCGTGATCTCGATCGGGGAGTTTATGCCCAAAAGTCCTCCTACTTTGTACCTATCAGTACGTTGGATTATTTGCATGGGATTTGAACGGTTTAAATTTCGACTAGACTTCTTAAAACGATATAAAAAAACATGATTTTGACAGAGGATTAGGCTCAAAAGCCCTCATTCCTCGGACGTATCTTCTACACTGGATTGTTTGTATATGATTTAAACAGTTTGACTTGAACTAGACTTTTTTGTAGAAATTACAGCGAAATTATAAATGAAACTCGAGATTTCGATAGAGTAGCTTGGATCCAAAAACCCTCGGTTGCACGTATCTACTACACTGGATTATTTCTATGGAATTAAGATATCTTATATAAAGTTAATATTTATGAGATCAGTAATCCAAAGTGAAATCTGACTGATGCCAGGTTAGGTTACTGGTAGCAGTAGGGTAGCCTCACGAGAATCGCTAGAAATTGTGTGCCGGCTTAATATGCTTCGCGAGACTAGCGAACGGTTTAAATTTCGACTGGGTAATTCTTTAAAAACATTCATTTCCAGTACATTAATACTGTATAAATACATTCGAGATTCTCGAGTCTAGAAGGGTGTTTATGCCCTCCTATTTCGTACGTATCTGTACATTGGATTCTTTGTATGGGATTTGAACAGTTTAAATTTGGACTAGACTTATTAAAAAGATATAAAAAAAACATGATTTTGACAGAGGACTGGGGCTCAAAAGCCCTCATTCCTCGGACGTATCTTCTACACTGGATTTTTTCTATATGATTTAAACAGTTTGACTTGAACTAGACTTTTTTTTTAGAAATTACAGCGAAATTATAAATGAAACTCGAGATTTCGATAGAGTAGCTTGGATCCAAAAACCCTCGGTTGCACGTATCTACTACACTGGATTATTTCTATGGAATTAAGATATCTTATATAAAGTTAATATTTATGAGATCAGTAATCCAAAGTGAAATCTGACTGATGCCAGGTTAGGTTACTGGTAGCAGTAGGGTAGCCTCACGAGAATCGCTAGAAATTGTGTGCCGGCTTAATATGCTTCGCGAGACTAGCATCTATTCCACATTTTCTAATAATCTTCAAAGAACATTCTTTCCAGTACTTTCTGTATAAATATATTTTCTCAAGTTAGAAGGATGCTTTCTGGATTTAGTTTTCTTTTTTATTGGCTAATATAAGGATTTTGAGGACACATTTTCGAAAATATTGTATATATTTATCAACTTAAAAAAATAGAAAAGTATTATCTAAACACACTATCAAGGAATAACCTAATCTCGTTGTTATTGAGAGAACAAAGGAAAACCGAGTTTTTCACGGAAGTTGGCAATGGTCCTCCGTCTTATGTAATTAACGTTAGAACGGAAGAAGATGGTAAGAATTTGTATTTATTCTCTTGAATGCTTTGACTAACTTGTTTGAGTAAACAAGAAGAAGGGGAAATAAAGAAAAATATATATATATATATATATATATATATATATATATATATATATATATATATATATATATATATATATATATATATATATATATATATATATATAAACTACTCTTGATAATCGTGGAAATTGCCTAAAGAATAAGATTTACTTCAAATGATTAAAATGGGAGGAATTTACTCCTACACTGTTGTATGAAGGCGTCTTAAGCTCTAGTTGAGAAAAGCTCTAAAAAGTCGTATTAAAAGCTCTATATTTCTCTTTCTTCTTTTAGAGACAGCCTTAGAACTAAGCTGCCATATTCAATAGTATAATAAGTTTCTCTTTTTTCTCTGTATAACTGTTCCTCTAATGTTTTGTCGCAAACATAGGCTCCCAATATCTTGTAGACACAAGATGGACCTACTAAATTCCTGTTTTTGAATATCACCCTTTCCCTTGCATCTTCACCATTTTCATGTGAAATTTTTGTCGATTTCAAGTGACTATTAAAATGTTGTCAATAATTTTCTGTATTGCCTTACGGTTATTGGGAAGGAAATCTTTTGGCAAGAATTGATATTGAGTTTTGGTTCAGTTCGACATTTTTTAAAATGGAAGGGGGCTTAAAATTTGGCCGTTTTCTTAGGTTTTGACGTCTGGAATTGGGGGAAGGAGGTTTTATGATTTTCTAAATTGAAAGAGCTTAAAAAAGCATTTCTTTTTTTCTTAAAAAGTTCATTGTAATATATTTCCATAAATATTCTTAGTTACGACATTGTTTTAAATTTAATTAACTTTACTACATTGTTTAATTTAATTAATGAACGAAGGTTTGAGGATTATCCTCTTGTATACGGAATAATTTCTCTTCATTTTCAGTTATTATATTGTTCCTTACTTCCAGTTGAAAAAACTGTTTTTTTTTTAAATTTAATTATCTGAATGTGATGAAGTAAAAATCCTGTTACCATAGTGTTTAGGTCAGAAGAGGACATAAATTAGACACAGGTACGTACTCATGAAGGGGCCTCGGGGCTCACCCCCTCCCAAATCCTTAAATCTTTTGGTTATTCTTATTCAAACTACTAATGATTTTTTTTTTGCTCTCATCCCCAAGAAAAGGAGGTTGGATGATTTTTTAAATTGAAAAAGCTTAAAAATGCATTTCTTTTGTACTATAGGAGTTTACATAGAGAATAATCTTTCGTTTGCTATAGAATCCTATGTATTTTTTACAACTACTCTCAAAGGGAACATAAAAAATCTTTGACAACTAAAAGAGGAGGATTCGTCTAGTATTTTTTGTGAAAAGAAAATGATCCAAGGAGTAACTTTTTCTTACTCAACGTTCTTAGCATAATAATTAGTTAAAATAAGTTTAAGATAAAGAAAAATTATTTAAATTTATTATCATTCTGAGCGGGAGTTATATTAAAGGTTTACTTTGTCATGGAAAATTTGTTGGTTGGTCGCCGTAGCTCACTGGCTAAAGTTCTGCAGAACGTTCCTATATTTTAGCCATTTGGCTTTCATAGCTGAGTAGTGAAAGCTTTCTATAGCCTGTTTGGTTAACAGGAGGCTGTGGGTTCGACTCCTATCGACTCCAAGATCTTTTTGTAACATAATTTTATTGTTGAAACTTTTTTATTTGTGACTAAAACGGTATCTAACTGCTCCAAGTATTCAGAGTCAGATGTGAACAAAAGGCTTAAATAGCATCTTTTAAACACTTTAATTACAGCCAGAATGAGTGCTTGAATTCATTTCTTGAAAAATAAACCATTTATCGAGGAAGTTCATCAAAAGTTTTGCATGAGATTTTCGCAGGAGAAAACTTTTTTTCAGTCCCCAGGACTTATAAACTATCCAAAGAATCTGTCATTTTGAAAAGAAATTTTCAGCCCACTCCCTCACCCAAGTTGACATAACTCTCCGCCCCTGTTTTATTGCATTTATCAAGCAGAAATTATTACGTATATGAGGGGGGTTGTCCCCTCCTCGATGTATCGTTCTTTACGCTAAATTATGACTTTGTGTTCAAATTTTTTAATAATGACTCCCGAAACACAAGGGCCGTTTAATTATAATAATAAGCTTTTTAAAAATTTCTGAAAAAAAAACTTTAGCTTAAAGTGCAGAAACTTTTCTGTGAACGACATGAACCCCAATTTAGTTGCCATATATATTTTATGGTGTTTTATTGTGTCTCCTTGGATGACAAATAAAGAAAAATGATAAAAACATTGTTTTTTTTGCTACATGATCTGAAACTATGTTAGTTACATGATTGAATTGAACAAAATCTTTCGTATTCATTCTTGATAATTTCGAATATTCTGGCTAGAGACGCCATGTCGGGCTAGTACTCCGGCTCTGCCGATTCCGTCCATGTGAAATTCACTTATTCAGTTGTCCTGATTGAAAACCCAATGAGTGCAGTCACTTTCCGGGCAGTCTAATAGGCTCCGTTCGGTATTAAGCACAATAAATCAAAAGCTGATTAGATAAAACGGAGGAGGATATATATTTCCATACTATTAACTAGAGGTATTCAGTTGTCCTGATTAAAAACCAAGTCTGCATTCATTTTCCCGGAAGCCTACATTCTATTTTAAGCACAATAACAGGAAGCGCAATAGCGCTGCCTAAGTAAAGACCGATGTTGGCACAAAGTACTTTTTTTCCATACCAGGGCGCTTCGTATCGAAGGAGTTGTCGTAGAAACTTCGAAAAGGGCTCATTCGGTTGGAGATTGGAGTGGCTAGTTCCCTTTTTGATAGTCGAAAGTGATTGGACGGCAACTAGACCCCCCCCTCCCACGCACCTCAGTCCCCCAGACACATCCAATCAAAATTTTGAGATAGCCCTTTTGTTCAGCGGAGTTGTTTTCCATATAGAAAATATGTTTTTGAGGAGGACACTCCCCCACAACCCTCAGGGCAAGGGTTTAAAGTTATGCCCTGGGGACATATAAGAATGATGTTGGCACAATATATTATTTATTAATTTTTTTCCTTTAGAGCAAGGCACTTTACTGAAAAAAATACAAATGAATGTGCACTGTCGGTCTAATATACATATACTGATATTTAGTAATCAAAATCTTAATATTATTTGATTTATTAAAGTTTTAAAAATAAAAACATTTATATTTTTTCATTAAAGTGCAAATTATGTTCTGGCCTTGGGAAGGCATAGGGGTTTTGAGCCTAACTTATGTTAATTTCTGCTCGTTTTGAGTTTGACTCGGTTATTTATTGTCATTTCTGTTCGTTGTTTCATTTATTTATCGATGCTGATTTGCGGTAGTTTCACGCTTGGTAGATTATTTGATTTTATTTTGCTCATTTTTTGTTTAATGGAGTTCCTTACTTTTCTTGGAAAAACTTATTTTGGGGGAAAAGTTTTTTTAATTAATATATATAGCCTATATAGAAATTATTGATTAGAGTAATTCAGTTACCCTGATTGAAAACCAACTGTGCAGTCATTTTCCGGGAAGCCTACATTCATTATTCAGCACGATAAAATGAAAGCTGATCGGCTAAAAAGCGCACCGTCCTTTCTGTAAGAAGCTATGTTCAAGTCAAAAGTCAGATAAAATCTGGACTTTAGCCAAAACGAATGTTTTATTAGAAAAAGAAACTCTCATTGCAGATAAACCCTGCCAGTGAATTTTTCATTTTTTTTTTTCTCGAGGAAAACGTCTTTTCTGTCACTTGGGCTTTGGAAATAACCCTTACTGTCCTTTATGGGAGGGATCTGTAGTATATTTTCTTGTTAACGTTAGCAAGAATCCCCACCTCGTTCCCTATCTTCAATTGTTTAAATCAAATGCCGTGTATCTAAGAACCTTTTTAGTGTTAAATATCTCTATACTCGTTTCTTGTGTGCCCTTAGATTAGACATAAAATTATATCGATACAATTGACTAGACTAAGTGAAATCATAGTTTTGACTCAACTGTTCAAAATCACAATGCCCTGTGTTTCTTTTTCCGTAGTTTTAAGAGTTGTTAGGTATACCATATATACTTATTGGCCCTGATAAACTGATTGTTTTTATTTGAGGAAAGTTCAATAATTCCTTTTCTATCCTCCTGATTCAAAGTGCAATATTTTATGTAACTTTCTTTGTAATGTGTTCCATAATGGAGCTGCCACTATAATGAATGCTGAGTTAATTTCTCGGAAAAGAAACTTTCTACAATGACTTAACTAAAAGGCTGAACATAACATTTCAGTGGGGGATAATTTAGTCTCTTTCGTATAGGCTTATAAACTGTAAAAAGAACCTGTCATTTTCGAATGGGAAATCTAGTCTCCTCCTTGATGAAGTTGACTTGTATCTCCGCCCTTTTTTATATAGCTTTTATTAATTTAAATACATCTGTCATGTTTCTAAGGGAGGAATATTTTATGATTTGTGTCTCTAATTGGATGATGATGTGTTTCAAAGGAGGGAATACTCTCAGAGAAAGAAGGTGATGCTAATTCTACCCCTCCCACCTCCTCGTTATATTAAAGTGCTTGAAGTATTGGCCGACAATATTTCATGAAAACCTATCAAGAATCAGGTAATAACTTTGGTAAGAGTTCAATTTTGAATAGAGACCATCCTCAGCTGTTATTCAAAAGCTAGCTTTCAAATACATTTAATAAAACACGTTTGCTTCGCATGGTTTCGTTTTTATTCCAAAGCGCAAGTTGCTCTCTGAACAACCTACGTAATTCCAAAGATTTTTTTTTTTTTTTAATTCCAATATTAACGGCGCCAGGTACTTCAAAGTATCTGATATTCCGATATTAATTTAACACTTTAAATGGCCTCGAGGTTTTAAATGTCTATTAAACCTTATTTTTAAGGTGTCAACAGAGGGATTTGCAGGGATAATATCCCCAGGAAGAGCATTCCAGATAGAAGTGCAACGCCGGATGAAGCTGTTCCTTAAGTACTCGGTTTTCGGCGTATCCTCTTTTAGATAATTGGACCGAGCTGTGTGCCTTCGTGTCTGCCTTGTCGGCTGGACAAAGGGGGGCACAATTCAAGAGAGCTTGTCTGAGGGAGGCAAATTCATGTACTTGTAGAAAACAGCCATCGACGCTAGATCAAACTTTTCATTTAGAGGCTGGAGCAATTCTTGTGTAGAGGCGTAGCCCGCCCTATTTGCCATATTCTGGATCTTCTGAAGTGGTGCCAACAGCGTTTTCGGAGCACCAGCAAATAGCGGGCATCCATATTCCGCTATGGGTCTGATGCAAGACTTGTAGAGTGGGATGATCGAGCTTGATGGAAGAAGGTTTTTGCAGCGAAGAGTAATTCCCAGCTTTCTTGCGCAGGAGGTTCTCGCCCTATCAAGGTGGTTGTTCCAAGAGAGATCAGTGGAGAAATGAATCCCCAGTAGACGAATCTCGTCGACCCACTTTATAGCTTCATTTTTGAAGATGATACTGGGGTGTTCACGTGGCACCTTTGATCGGGTAACTAGAAGCTCCTTTGTTTTCGATGCATTGAAGTTAATCATCCATGCATCAGACCACTTTTCAATTTTCAAAAGATCCATCTGTAGGGAAAGGGAAGCTTGTGTTGGGTGTTCGTGTTTAGGGACGGCTGAGTGTGTCGTGGTATCGTCGGCAAAGTGATGCAGAGGGTTTGCTAGGTTGTCTCCCATGTCGTTTAAGTAGATAACGAAGAGCGTATGTACCAAGACACTGCCCTGGGGTACCCCTGCTTTCACAGGATATTCGCGGGAAATAAACCCGTCAAGAACAACCCGCATTGAACGATCAGAAAGAACACTCTCAATCACTTTTAACAGACATCCACGAACACCATACACATAGAGTTTCTTTAGCAGGCCACGGTGCCATACTCTGTCAAAAGCTTTCGCAATGTCGAAGGATAGTAGCC
The DNA here is from genome assembly GCF_049724085.1 of Artemia sp. Qi Xiang Cuo. Classification (NCBI taxonomy): domain Eukaryota; kingdom Metazoa; phylum Arthropoda; class Branchiopoda; order Anostraca; family Artemiidae; genus Artemia; species Artemia sp. Qi Xiang Cuo. The sequence continues at coordinate 1,783,705 of NW_028297431.1, forward strand.
TGATGTCGTATCCCATTGCCAATAGTTCTATCCACTTCTGATACTGGGCCACTAGGCAGTCTAATGTTGAGCGTTTCCGGCGAAATCCATATTGGCGATCGCATAGAAGGTCATTTGATTCCAGGTACTGATGAAGTGTTTTATTGGAGACGCTCTTGTAGACTTTGCCAACACAGGAGAGAAGGCTAATAGGCCTGTAGGAGCCCACGCTCGTTGGATCGCCTTCTGGCTTTAGAGTAGTTATAACATGGGCGGACTTCCATGTTCGTGGGAAGGTTCCGGAGCAAAAGCACAGAAGGTAAAGCACTGACAAGGGTCTAGCTAGATCGGCACTGCAGGACTTGCGGACAACATTTGCTATGTTGTCAGGGCCAGTGACTTTGGTCACATCCAGATGTTGCAGAATGCGAAGGATCTTGGGAGCAGAAAAATTCACGCGTTCCAGGACAGTGTCGGTTCGGTCGGAGAATTTTGGCACTTCTCTACCGTCATCGTCTAGATTCGAGAAATCGGCAAAAGCCTTAGCAAGAACTTCAGCCTTTGCCTGTGGATCTTGTACCACTGTCCCGTTACTCTGGAGAGAAGGAATTGCGGTCCCCTTGGACGACGGTAAAGCCTCCTTGACAATTTTCCACCAACTCTTTGCCGACGCAAGTTGAAACTTGGTGGCGAATTTCTCCTTATACTGTACCCGGGACTGCCGAATCGCTCGAACTGCATCTTTGCGCGCATTTATGAATGCAATTCTGTCCTCTTCGCTCTTCGAAAGTAGCCATCGCTTGTGTGCCTTTTTCTTTGCTCGGATTGTCTCCTTACACTGGGCGTTGAACCAAGGTTTGTCCTTACAGGACACCTGGATCCGCTTTGAAGGGATATGCTTTTCGACAGAGTCAACTATGGCCTGCTGGTACTTATCTGCAGCTTTCTCTGGGCCTTCCAGGAGGAAGGCCCAGACACGGCAAGAGAAGAACTGAAGAAACACGTAGAAACTCACTTAGAAAATCACTCCCATACTCCACGGTGAAACTACCCCGCTTAGAAACCCTATAAACCAATCACTTACATTTCCTGTTCACGACAGTCCCATAGACTCCACTGGGACTAGTCATCCCATAAACTATTCAACAACGTCAAGAATCTGCTGACCAAAACCCCTTGAAGCCCTAGAACACATTTCCTTTCCCAGCTACTAAAAAAGGCAATATACAAAACTCATAGTTTACAACGAATTCTTCACAAGAACAATAACGAAACGGGTACTGACCACATGAAGCTTAGTTTTGAATAAACCCTACTCAGAAATAAAACAGTGTAGACGAGCTTGCTCTTAGACATTTCAAAACAAGATTATATAATTAGGGCACCAGTTTGTTGGTCGTATTTATTCGACCAGTTGCTGTTTTAATATAGCATATAGCTAAAATCGAAAATAGCTGTGAAATATAAATAATAAGGTAATTTTCAAAGTCTAGGGGGGGCCATGGCCCCCCCCCTGGCCCCTCGAATTTGCGCCCCGGCTCAGGTAGATAGTCCTATAACTAAGGGATTAAAAATTGGATTCGTTTTAGGTTGTCGCGTGACGGACAATGTCCACTAGACTTGTATGCAAAATCTTGAACGGTATGTGCTTGGACCCACAGTCGAACAAGAAACAAATCATGTATGCAAATCTCTTCACTATAAATAGGAGTTTGTTACACCTGTGACTAAGACAAGGTTATTTTATGATTAGAGGATAGACGATGCTAGGCAAAGAATAATAGCAATGGAAATTTTTTTAAAGTCTCAAAGTGTGAACATCATTATCAAAATGAATCCTTTTGATCGACCTTTGCAAATGCCCTTATAATTCGTTTGTAAATAAATATGCCGTATATAAAGCTTATGTGTGAAACTATTTTTCTGGAAGTTTATATATATATATATATATATATATATATATATATATATATATATATATATATATATATATATATATATATATATATATATATATATATATATATATATATATATATATATGTATGCTTTCAGAAAAATTCCATGTTTTTGTGCCATTCAAGGTTTTTTCGTTTCTTTTTTAAATCACGTATCCGTTTTTATTTCAAATTGTATAAATTTAGTCGTGTATTGAAGGTTTTGTTTTAAAGCGGACAAAGTATAATAAAGTAACTGTTGATATATACAGGGATCGCCAGTAAGAAACCAAAATTAAGTCCGTCGCTTTTGATCGGCTGATTGTGATTTCGAAACTGTTAGGCCAATTTCATTGTTCTCTTTTAAAATTCCTTTTTATTCTGTTCGATCTTTTTATTTATTTGTCATGTTTCTAGAGGTAGCGAGATTTTCATGAAGATACCAATATATTTACCATAAAGATTCAGAGTTGAGGAAAGTAACCCTTGAGTTGCGCGTAGGCTTATCAAGTTAATAAATGTAAATAAATAAATCGTTTCTTCTGGGCCAGTTGAGACGCATATCGCGCAGAGACGTTTCGTGGTACTTAATTTAACCGCCGGGTCCCATCCTCTGTCGGCTCTGTGGCAGCTGGGATCGAGAGCCACGGGCTCCAAATTACCAAGCAAGGGATGAATCCACTACACGAACACAGGTCAAGTCTTCTCAATTTAAGTAACTAAAACTAAATAAGTTGGCTTGGGTAATAATTTTCTAGAATCAGTAAACATACGCCGGACCTGTCGAACATGAGAAGTTTCTAAACTTTATGGCAAGAACAATGACCAGAAAAGCATGGCATATCTTTATCACTGCTGCTAATACTCTTTTTTATTTTTTTTTTTTATTTTTTTTGGAGTAGCTGTTAAAATGTCTTGCCAATACCCGGAGTAGGATTTTAGTCTAAACACACTTAAATTTAAAGTACTTAAATTTAAAAAGTACTTAAATTTAAAAGCATATCTCAAGAAAAATTTCAGAGGATTTAATAAAAAAATCGAATGTCCATTTAAAAAAGAGGTTTGTTTTTGTGTCAAAAAGTGATAAACTTTTAACGTATTTCTGTCAAAAAATTTAGTACATTAGCCTAAGATTTGTATTCTGGTTTCACCATAAGTGATATCAAATAAGCATAGCGCATATTAAATACGTAACCGGACCACCCCAGGGGCGCCCCAAAGGGGGGGGGGCAGGGGGCTCAAGCCCCCTCCTGGCGGAAAATATAAACACTGTGTGTAGTTTTCTTATGAGGTTTAGAATTGTATGTGTTTAAGCAGTTTGGCTTCTAATAGTGCAATGAGATTTATGTTTGCACCTGGAAAAACAGTGCATTTAAAATGTCTTTATTTGCAATTAAATTTTTTGATTATGATGATACAAAAGATACCTTCTCTCTCTCTCTCTCTCTCTCTCTCTCTAAAAAAAAAAAAAAAAAATGCAATTCCTTTTCGGTATTGATCGACTGAGTATTTTTTTTTATCTTATTGAATTAGTTTTTAGTTTAATGTACTTATTATTAATTGCATTCTTATGTTGAAACCAGAATACAAATCTTATGCTAAGACAAAAAAGTTTTAGACTTTCAGTTTTAAGTGCCTCTGTCTGCAATTTAGCCTGGAAAGAAAGTGTTTTGCTTTATGCTTTATGACGAGATTGAATATTAACGAGTCTAGTGAGTGACATTTTTTTACCTTAAATTTCTTTTTTGGCTACGTATCACTGCTTGAGCATCTTTGGAACTGGGAAAACCCTTCTAATAAACCTTCTCGAAACACCTCTAAACATCTCTTAAGAGAAAAATCCAATCTCTTCATGTTATTCAATGTGAATCAAGGAAGAGTGTTTGTTATTCATATTTTTTGGGCTAGTTGAAAACATTAGGAGATTAAGGTGTTTCAATGGATAGCTGAAGAATAGTTCTTCCTGACATTTGTCATTTTTCAGAATTTTGTTCATGCTCGGAGACATAATCTTGGAAAATAATTAGAGGACTTTACCAGTTTAAAAAGTGCTACGTTGCCCTATTTGTTAATTTTGCACCTTTTTGCACTGTTTTAAACACTACTCACCTCTTACACTGTTTCTTATTTTCTTTTTACGCTGATTTTTGAAAACTGTAGTGCGTGCAAGTAAGTACAGCGGACATGAGTGATTTTTTCGTCGTTTATTTTTGTGTTTTGATTTTTGGCGTCCATTATTATGTTTCGGCCCGTGAAGTCTTGTAGTCATGTTCGCGTTTAGTTATTAAATCTACCAGTTTGCTTTTTTTTTCTGTAGCAGTTTTTGCACAAGTGTCCGTCAAACTTCTTGTGATTTTTTTTCCCTAGTGTAGATCTGAGAGATTTATTTTTGTGTATCATTCTAGCACCTATGCATAATTCGAACTACGCAGCGTCCCAAGTTTTTCGGGGTTTCTCCTAACTTCCTCAAAAGTAAATTGAATTTTCTTAGTTCTCGCCGATCATTGACTCTCGTATACATGTAAATTCATGAACGCTAACACAAAATGGAAATTTTGAACTTTCATATACGAAAATTTTTCGTGGAATAAGAACCCAATTTTCCTTCTGGTAAACCCCGTAAAATTTAGGAATAGTATAAGCACAGCTCGTGACCTGTGCTTCGAGCATTTTTAGAATCGTTCCCATAATTTTTCGTAAGAAGTTTTTTTTTTTTTTTTTTTTTTTTTTTTTTTTTTTTTTTTTATATATATATATATATAGACCGACAGTCTTTTTTAACCTCTTTCGCAAAACAACCTTTGCACTGAGCTTTATAAAATATTTAGCAGATACACTCATCTTCAACAAATTTTTTATAACTGTTCCAAATATTTCAGATGCCATTCATTTGAAAAATATTTGTTTTTTTCTGACATTAAGGCCCTAGCAAATTTTCACAAAGTTGTGACTATGTCTAGATCATTTTTTCCTACTGGGAAATGGTAGTGTGTCAATTTTTATTTAAAAAAATACAAATAAATAGATAAATATACAGCTATTATAGTATTGTTCATTCAATAAGATAGAATATATGTGATTAAATGATCTTCCATTTTATATGAAGACGAAATTGGTGGATTTGATTGCTTGCATGACCGATTTTTCGTCTCTATTAAAGAAAACATGGAAACTGTAGCTAATCGAAATATAAAAAAAATATAGATGATAATCTTTTATTCGTAAAAATACAAATACGTACTTTTACAGTAAAATATGATAATGTCTGTGTTCAATTAGACATGTTGGCTTTTAGAAACTACTATTTTATTTTCAACTGTCAATTTTTTTCTGCAAATTATGTATATTATCGGTATATTATTTTAAGCGCTATTTGTATCAAGGTACTTTGAAGTTGGAATTGAAAAAAAATCGTAAAGTAGATACTGCCCTGATGACTAAATTGTATGTAAGTTTAGAACGAAAAACCCCACTTCCAGCGCTTGGATACAAACTAAGATTGAAACTTTAAGCTAAGTGGCAGAAGTGGCTAAGTGGTAGAATATACAGTAAGTTTCATTTTGCTTGCCACGCAATGAATTATAATGTTCAATTATTTCACTGTTTTTAACAGCGAGTCGGGACATACTAGAAAAACAGGTTTTCGGCCTTGAAAAAAAAATTGATTTTCACGGAAAAATTTATATTTTTTTTTAAACAATTATTTTGTTTTTAAGTTGAAACTAAATATAGCTGACCGTTTTCTGTTCTGTCTTAAATTTATGAGAACCGATTTATTCTTGGAGTAAACGTTCCAAAAAAAGAAATAGAAAAGAAACAGATACGTAGAACCATCCAAGAACTTGTAATCATTTTTGCACTGCAGAATGTACCTACCTCTAATACAGATCCGTTCTGAATTTAGATGTCATGTCACTATAGTTTAAACACTCAGTTTTCCTGTACTGTTTTAAAATGCCAAAAGATTGTTACCATGAGTATCAGCCATTTTGTCACTATTCAAGGGCTTATGTAGTGCAAAATGTACCTTTCTCTATCACAAACACTATTCTGATTTAAACATCCAATCATCATAAAGTAAACATCCAGTTTTCTGCTACCGTTTCTAAAAGCCGAAAGAGCGTTACCATAAGTATCAGCCATTCCGTCGCTCCGTCACTATCCAAGGGCTAGAACAGATTTTTGCAGTGTAACATGCATCTGCCTCTTTTATAAGTACTATTCTGATTTTAAACATCTCATCATATCAATATGAACACGTTATTTTCCGTCGCCATTTTTAAAGGCTGAAAAATCGTTACTATAAATATCAGTCATTCCTTATCCAGCATTTCAGAATTACGTTTATTTAATATACCAAGTAATGTTGAAAAAAAAAGTGTTTGGGGAGGGGGGGGGGGATAATCTGTTAATAACAACTCTTCTACCCAAAAATTTTCCTAAAAGCTAGTGCGTTCTAAGTTTAAAATTGGTAAAACCCTTTTACACAGTGTGATCACTTCAGAATTTTAGTATGTTAAATGTAATTTGAAATATAATTGTGAGCATTTTTGAGATGGTTAGGATACTGTTGTGTTATAATTATCGAGTCAAGATCAAATCAAAGTCTCGTAGACATTTCCTTCTCTAATATAAAATTTAAGCTTTATTTGGCTAGGATTTATACTGCTCCAACTTCTTATATAGATTATACCCTAACTGCAAAAAGTAAAGTTTTTTTTTGAAAAAAGTAAAGAGAACGGCAAAAGTAAAAGTAAAGAGAAGTAAAGTGATGTCTGATGGGCTAGAAATAGCTAATTAAGTTCAGTTTAAAACAAAGAAAAATCTCAGAAACGTAAACATCAAACATAAAATGAACAGAAACTAAAAAGTTTGGGAACTAAAATAAGAAATTGCCACAGGCAAGAGGGAAACTGTTGTCCCTTCTCGCCCTCAGCGTTTCAATATAATTTGTGAACGATCCTCTTTTTTGAAGTAGGTTTTCAGCTTGATAATACATTTCGATGGCTATGGAGTGTGAGATTAAATAACATAATGAACTTGTGTATAATAGCCGAATCGGATTTAAATTTTCTTTGCAATGCTTAGGCTACATTACAGTCACTCGTTTCGATAACCTCAAAATTACGCACGGCTAAGGTGCCAGTTTTGTGTCCCGGTTGTATACAATTTGTGAAAGATCATTAAGATTTAAGATTATAGGTATTATTTTTTTCTCTTTTTTCCTTTTTTGTATTTGAAGAGAATGGGCAATAGTTTGGAACAAATTAAGGTTTTCCGTTTCTTTAGGACAGGTATGACATTAAATTCAAGATAAAACACATTTCATTCCTAATCTTTACCTTTTTATGGATAGGAGTAACCATCGTATATTAGGGATAAGGCAAATTATCTCACAGTGGAAAAGAGACAGGAGTTTCGTTGCCTGTTCACCTTCTTTTCTAGTTTTTTACATTACGAAATTTATTATGCGATAGAAAGCACTTGTTCTCATTGCTATAAATAAGCATATTACAAAAAGAATGTTTATCTCCTTGAATTTCGTATTATTACTTTTTCTGGACGTGGACAGCCTTCTTTATTTCCAAAATGGAATAGCTGATCGTTTCTCTTTGTCAATAAGAAAATTAAGCATCCTTTTTTTCGTTTTCTTTTAATTTAGTTCCCGGAGATCCGCAAAATGTGAAGGTACAGACTATCAACTCAACGGCAATTAGAATTTCCTGGCAGCCCCCTTTGGATAAAGAACAACATGGTATTATTCGTGGTTATCAAATTCATATACAAGAGCTGGATACTTCGGTAAGATATTCGTTATTTATTATGTTATATTTACTATGTTATATTACTTATTTTATTATATGTTTATGTATTATTATTTTTCTGTCATATTATTCAGTATTTTATATGCATGATATGTTTTATTTATTTATTGCGTTTTATTTCTAATAATATTATTATCATTTATTTTTATTTATTATAATTCATTATTGTCTATTATATTATTTATTTACAGAAATTTCTTTAATTAACCAAGTCATTCACGCGCGGAACTAAAATTCTTACAAGTGGAACAAACGACACGGAAGGGTTTTAAATTAACTTCTATTTTTTGTTTTTATTTTTTTTTTAATCAACAGCCACTGTTCTGCTCCCTGTTAAACTTAAGACATTTTTTTTAACATACCGTATCTTTTTTGTTTTAATTTTTTTTTTACTAAAAAGATAACGAGAATCTCCCGCTTTAAAGATTGACATTTTTTTTAAAATCACGTATCTTTTTTGTTTTAATTTTTTTTTTACTAAAAGGAGAACGAGCTTCGCAAGTTTAAAATAAATACATTTTTTTAAATAAACGTATCTTTTTTTTTTTATTTTTTTTTTTTTACTACAAGGAGACCGAGCTGCGCACGGTGAAAAGAAAGAAATTTTTTTAAAAAACCGTATCTTTTTTTTTTTTATTTATTTTTTCATACCAAGTGACCGAGCGTCGCACGGTTAAAAGAAAGACATTTTTATAAAATAACCTTATCTTTTTTGTTTTAATTTTTTTTTAAGCCACGTAGACCGAGATTCGCACGGTTAAAATAAAGAAATTTTTTTAAATTAACTTATATGTATTTTGTTTATATTTTTTTAAATCAAAGTATAACCAGCTTCTCACGGGTAAATTAAATACATTTTTTTAAATAAACGGTTCTTTTTTTTTTTTATTTTTTTTTTATACCAAGAGACCGTGCATCGCACGCTGAAAAGAAAGACATTTTTTTATATTAACGTATCTTTTTTTGTTTTAATTTTTTTTTTTACTAACAGGAGAAAGAGAATCTCACGGTGAAAAGAAAGACATTTTTTTAAATAACCGTATCTTTTTTTTTTTAATTTTTTTTTTTCTACCAGGAGACTGAGCTTCGCACGGTGAAAAGAAAGACATTTTTTTTTATTTTTTGAAGTAACTTAAATTTCATTTTATTTTATTCGATTTATAAAGTAAAACATTCAGGTCCTTGGACGTTTGGGTTTTTGCAACGTAACTCATTTGAAAAATAAAGTTTTTTTTTAATTAAGGCCCTAAACGAATAGTCAGAAAGTCGGGACCTATATAGATTTTTATTTCACACAGATAAATAGTTATATGCCAATTTTATGAAAAAAAATATAGTGTCGTTTTCGAGAAAAAATTATAGATCAAAAAATAAAATGCAAATGTAAAATTATTCTTCGTTTAATTAGATTATTTGAAAAAAACTACGTTTTCTAAAGAGTTAAAGAGGCTGAGTTACAAGGTCGAACCTTAAAACGTACAGGGATTAGGAGGCACAGTTGGGGGGCTACCACCCCCAAACCCCCGCTTTCGCAGCCTTTAAATATAAAAAAAAATTTCTTTAAACTGAAAGTAAGGAGCGACATTAAAACTTAAAACGAACAGAAATTATTCCGTATATGAAAGAGGCTGTGCCCTCCTCAACGCCTCGCTCTTTACGCTAAAGTTTGACTTTCTCACAACTCTTTTTTTAAACAATAAAAACTTTAGCGTAAAGCGCGAGGCGTTGAGGAGGGCACAGCCTCTTTCATATACGGAATAATTTCTGTTCGTTTTAAGTTTTAATGTCGCTCCTTACTTTCAGTTTAAAGAAATTTTTTTTTATATTTAAAGGCTGCGAAAGCGGGGGGTTCGGGGGTGGTAGCCCCCCAACTGTGCCTCCTAATCCCTGTACGTTTTAAGGTTCGACCTTGTAACTCAGCCTCTTTAACTCTTTAGAAAACGTAGTTTTTTTCAAATAATTTCTGCACGTTTTTGTACAGTTTATTACTTATTATTGCTTGACTAACTGTTAGCTGATCGTGTCAGGGGTTAAAGTTGGGGGCTGCCGCCCCCCAAACCCCCGCTCTTGAACATTCTTGTGTTAAGGCTTTTAATTCCTGAATACTCAAATCACGTCGTACAGGGTGCCTCCTAATCCCTGTACGTTTTAAGGTTCGAACTTGTGACTCAGCCTCTTTAACAGCCCCCCAACTGTGCTTCATAATCAATGTACGTTTTAAGGGTCGACATTGTAACTCAGCCTCTTTAACTCTTTAGAAAACGTAATTTTTTTCAAATAATTTAAAAAAGAAACTGAGTTTCTTTTCAAAGTATATAAAAAAGTTGCTCTGATGGTGAATCGAACCCGGGTTTTCCACCTGAAAGTCTGGAGTATCAGCTGCTGGACTATACAAACACAATATTGATTCTTGTTTAGCAAATTGAAGCTATTTTCGACGCAAGCACATTCTCAAAAATCTTGATATGTGTTTTTTGGAAAACCGGGAAGGAGTGATCAGATTGAGCTGAAATTTCGAGGATAAGTTTCCAGCCCTCAGGAAAGCTTATACTCTAAATTTCAGCCCGATCAGACAACGTTAAAGGGGGTTTGTGGTGGGAAAAATTAACATGGGCTAATATAGGAAAACGAGGTTTTTCGTAAATGTAAATTCGGGGGATAATTTTTTCGGTCTGAAAATATCAAAAGGCCCTAACAGGTCGAATTCTGCTTCGAATGAGTCCTCATTCAACCGGATCCGTTGCCAACTGTTGCCTGTAGGCGTTGCTAAGAAAAAAAAAGAGATGAATTTTAAGTGGCTATATTTGGTTTTTTGAAAACAGGGAAGGAGTGATCGGATTCAGCTGAAATTTCGAGGATAAGCTCCCGGACCCTAGGAAAGATTAACCTCTAAATTTCAGCCCAATCGGACAACGTTAAAGGGGGGCTGTGATGGGAGGGTCCAAACTTCCGGCCCAGTTTACCCCATGAAGATAAAGTCGGAGGAGGATGAAATTTTGCAAGTTTCTTAGTTTGAGATTGTGCTACAAAATGAGATTACCGCCGTCTCTCTGCGACCTCTATGACCTGAAATCGCTTAAAATTGTGGTGGGTCGCCTCTTTATAGAGGCACAAGTGTGCCTCCTTGATCAAATTTTTTTTCCATTTCCTAAAACGACTAATCCATTTATTCTAATCTTTGATGCTATAATATAACTTCCAGAAAAAACTCAATAATTTTGATTCATTTAGACATCATAATGTCTTCATAAGACTAAATAAACCTGCAAAAAGAAAAAAATAACTAAAAACAAAAAATTGTGTTTTTAATGCTTCGATCGTCTTCAGTCTGCTTAAAATAAACTTTGTATGTTAAGGAAAAACACAACTGTGTTTTTCCGGACGACTAATTCATGTATTCTTTTCTTTGATGAGATAATAGAACTGCCAGAAAAAACTCAATAATTTTGATTCATTTAGCCATAATAATGTCTTCATCAAGGAGGCACACTTGTGCCTCTATAAAGAGGCGACCCACCACAATGTTAAGCGATTTCAGGTCCTAGAGATCGCAGAGAGACGGCGGTAATCGCATTTTGTAGCCCAAGCTCAAACTAAGAAACTTGCAAAATTTCATCCTCCTCCGACTTTATCTTCATGGGGTAAACTGGGCCGGAAGTTTGGACCCTCCCACCACAGCCCCCCTTAACGTTGTCCGATTGGGCTGAAGTTTAGAGGTTAAGCTTTCCTAGGGCCCGGGAGCTCATCCTCGAAATTTCAGCTCAATCTGATCACTCCTTCCCTGTTTTCAAAAAACCAAATATAGCCACTTAAAATCATTTCTTTTTTTTTCTTAGCCACGCCTACAGGCCACAGTTGGCACCGGATCCGGTTGAATGAGGACTCATTCGAAGCAGAATTTGACTTGTTAGGGCCTTTTGATATTTTCAGACCGAAAAAATTATCCCCCGAATTTACATTTACGAAAAACCTTGTTTTCCTATATTAGCCCATGTTAATTTTTCCCACCACAACCCCCCTTTAACGTTGTCTGATCGGGCTGAAATTTAGAGGATAAGCTTTCCTGGGGCCTGGGAGCTTATCCTCGAAATTTCAGCTCAATCTGATCACTCCTTCCCTGTTTTCCAAAAACCAAATATCAAGTTTTGCTTGCGTCAAAAAAATTCATCACCTCACTAAAAAACAATTTCAGTTATGTCTCTTTAGTGTAGCGGTGAGACTTCTGGCAGCTAGGCGGAAAACCCGAGTTCGATTCACCGTTAGATTAAATTTTTTATATACTGAATTTAAATAAAAAAAAAAAAATAAGTTTCTTTTTTAAATTATTTGAAAAAAATTATGTTTTCTAAAGAGTTAAAGAGGCTGAGTTACAAGGTCGACCCTTAAAACACCCTGTCGAGAAAGAAAAGAATAATACACAATCATCTAACAGTTAGTCAAGCAATAATAAGTAATCAAGGAGGCACACTTGTGCCTCTATAAAGAGGCGACCCACCACAATCTTAAGCGATTTCAGGTCCTAGAGGTCGCAGAGAGACGGCGGTAATCGCATTTTGTAGCCCAAGCTCAAACTAAGAAACTTGCAAAATTTCATCCTCCGCCGACTATCTTCATGGGGTAAACTGGGCCGGAAGTTTGGACCCTCCCACCGCAGCCCCCCTTTAACGTTGTCCGATTGGGCTGAAATTTAGAGGTTAAGCTTTCCTAGGACCCGGGAGCTTATCCTCGAAATTTCAGCTCAATCCGATCAATCCTTCCCTGTTTTCAAAAAACCAAATCCAGCCACTTAAAATTCATCATTTCTTTCTTTTTTCTTAGCCACGCCTACAGGCCACAGTTGGCAACGGATCCGGTTGAATGAGGACTCATTCGAAGCAGAATTCGACCTGTAAGGGCCTTTTGATATTTTCAGACCGAAAAAAATATCCCCCGAATTTACATTTACGAAAAACCTTGTTTTCCTATATTAGCCCATGTTAATTTTTCCCACCACAACCCCCCTTTAACGTTGTCTGATCGGGCTGAAATTTAGAGGATAAGCTTTCCTGGGGCCTAGGAGCTTATCCTCGAAATTTCAGCTCAATCTGATCACTCCTTCCCTGTTTTCCAAAAACCAAATATCAAGTTTTGCTTGCGTCAAAAAGATTCATCACCTCACTAAAAAACAATTTCAATTATGTCTCTTTAGTGTAGCGGTGAGACTTTTGGCAGTCAGGCGGAAAACCCGAGTTCGATTCACCGTTATAACAAATTTTTTATATACTGAATTTAAATAAAAAAAAAAAATCAGTTTCTTTTTTAAATTATTTGAAAAAAATTATGTTTTCTATAGAGTTAAAGAGGCTGAGTTACAAGGTCGACCCTTAAAACACCCTGTCGAGAAAGAAAAGAATAATACACAATCATCTAACAGTTAGTCAAGCAATAATAAGTAATCAAGGAGGCACACTTGTGCCTCTATAAAGAGGCGACCCACCACAATTTTAAGCGATTTCAGGTCCTAGAGGTCGCAGAGAGACGGTGGTAATCGCATTTTGTAGCCCAAGCTCAAACTAAGAAACTTGCAAAATTTCATCCTCCTCCGACTATCTTCATGGGGTAAACTGGGCCGGAAGTTTCGACCCTCCCACCGCAGCCCCCCTTTAACGTTGTCCGATTGGGATGAAATTTAGAGGTTAAGCTTTCCCAGGGCCCGGAAGCTTATCTTCAAAATTTCAGCTCAATCCGATCACTCCTTCCCTGTTTTCAAAAAACCAAATACAGCCACTTAAAATTCATCATTTCTTTCTTTTTTTTTTTAGCCACGCCTACAGGCCCCAGTTGGCAACGGATCCGGTTGAATGAGGACTCATTCGAAGCAGAATTCGACCTGTTAGGGCCTTTTGATATTTTCAGACCGAAAAAATTATCCCCCGAATTTACATTTACGAGAAACCTTAGTTTTTTTTCAAATAATACACATAAACAGGTTAGACATGCTTTGTTATTAAAATATCCTGCGCGTCAATTTTCATAACAAAGCATGTCTAACCTGTTTATGTGTATTATTTGAAAAAAAAAAACTACGTTTTCTAAAGAGTTAAAGAGGCTGAGTTACAAGGTCAACCCTTAAAACGTACAGGGATTAGGAGGCACAGTTGGGGGGGCTGTTAAAGAGGCTGAGTCACAAGTTCGAACCTTTAAAACGTACAGGGATTAGGAGGCACCCTGTACGACGTGATTTGAGTATTCAGGAATTAAAAGGCTTAACACTAGAATGTTCAAGAGCGGGGGGTTTGGGGGCGGCAGCCCCCCCACTTCAACTCCTGACACGATCAGCTAACAGTTAGTCAAGCAATAATCAAGGAGGCACACTTGTGCCTCTATAAAGAGGCGACCCACCACAATGTTAAGCGATTTCAGGTCCTAGAGGTCGCAGAGAGACGGCGGTAATCGCATTTTGTAGCCCAAGCTCAAACTAAGAAACTTGCAAAATTTCATCCTCCTCCGACTTTATCTTCATGGGGTAAACTGGGCCGGAAGTTTAGACCCTCCCACCACAGCCCCCCTTTAACGTTGTCCGATTGGGCTGAAATTTAGAGGTTAAGCTTTTCTAGGGCCCAGGACCTTATCCTCGAAATTTCAGCTCAATCCGATCACTCCTTCCCTGTTTTCAAAAAACCAAATATAGCCACTTAAAATTCATCATTTCTTTTTTTTTTCTTAGCCACGCCTACAGGCCACAGTTGGCACCGGATCCGGTTGAATGAGGACTCATTCGAAGCAGAATTAGACCTGTTAGGGCCTTTTGATATTTTCAGACCGAAAAAATTATCCCCCGAATTTACATTTACGAGAAACCTTAGTTTTTTTCAAATAATACACATAAACAGGTTAGACATGCTATGTTATGAAAATTATTTGAAAAAAACTACGTTTTCTAAAGAGTTAAAGAGGCTGAGTTACAAGGTCGAACCTTAAAACGTACTGGGATTAGGAGGCACAGTTGGGGGGCTGCCACCCCACAAAGCCCCCGCTTTCGCAGCCTTTAAATATAAAAAAAATTTCTTTAAACTGAAAGTAAGGAGCGACATTAAAACTTAAAAAGAACAGAAATTATTCCGTATATGAAAGAGGCTGTGCCCTCCTCAACGCCTCGCTCTTTACGCTAAAGTTTGACTTTCTCACAACTCTTTTTTTAAACAATAAAAACTTCAGCGTAAAGAGCGAGGCGTTGAGGAGGGCACAGCCTCTTTCATATACGGAATAATTTCTGTTCTTTTTAAGTTTTAATGTCGCTCCTTACTTTCAGTTTAAAGAAATTTTTTTATATTTAAAGGCTGCGAAAGCGGGGGGTTTGGGGGTGGTAGCCCCCCAACTGTGCCTCCTAATCCCTGTACGTTTTAAGGTTCGACCTTGTAACTCAGCCTCTTTAACTCTTTAGAAAACGTAGTTTTTTTCAAATAATTTCTGCACGTTTTTGTACAGTTTATTACTTATTATTGCTTGACTAACTGTTAGCTGATCGTGTCAGGAGTTAAAGTTGGGGGCTGCCGCCCCCCAAACCCCCCGCTCTTGAACATTCTTGTGTTAAGGCTTTTAATTCCTGAATACTCAAATCACGTCGTACAGGGTGCCTCCTAATCCCTGTACGTTTTAAGGTTCGAACTTGTGACTCAGCCTCTTTAACAGCCCCCCAACTGTGCCTCCTAATCCCTGTACGTTTTAAGGGTCGACCTTGTAACTCAGCCTCTTTAACTCTTTAGAAAACGTAATTTTTTTCAAATAATTTAAAAAAGAAACTGAGTTTCTTTTCAAAGTATATAAAAAAGTTGCTCTGATGGTGAATCGAACCCGAGTTTTCCGCCTGAAAGTCTGAAGTCTTAGCCGCTGGACTATACAAACACAATAGTAATTGTTGTTTAGAAAATAGAAGGTATTTTCGACGCAAGCAAATTCCCAAAAATCTTGATATGTGGTTTTTGGAAAACAGGGAAGAAGTGATCAGATTGAGCTGAAATTTCGACGATAAGCTCCCATGCCCCAGGAAAGCTTATCCTCTAAATTTCAGCCCGATCAGACAACGTTAAAGGGGGGTTGTGGAGGGAAAAATTAACATGGGCTAATATAGGAAAACGAGGTTTTTCGTAAATGTAAATTCGGGGGATAATTTTTTCGGTCTGAAAATATCAAAAGGCCCTAACAGGTCGAATTCTGCTTCGAATGAGTCCTCATTCAACCGGATCCGGTGCCAACTGTGGCCTGTAGGCGTGGCTAAGAAAAAAAAAAGAGATGAATTTTAAGTGGCTATATTTGGTTTTTTGAAAACAGGGAAGGAGTGATCGGATTGAGCTGAAATTTCGAGGATAAGCTCCCGGGCCCTAGGAAAGCTTAACCTCTAAATTTCAGCCCAATCGGACAACGTTAAAGGGGGCTGTGGTGGGAGGGTCCAAACTTCCGGCCCAGTTTACCCCATGAAGATAAAGTCGGAGGAGGATGAAATTTTGCAAGTTTCTTAGTTTGAGCGTGGGCTACAAAATGCGATTACCGCCGTCTCTCTGCGACCTCTAGGACCTGAAATCGCTTAACATTGTGGTGGGTCGCCTCTTTATAGAGGCACAAGTGTGCCTCCTTAATATCCTGCGCGTCAATTTTCATAACAAAGCATGTCTAACCTGTTTATGTGTATTATTTGAAAAAAAAACTACGTTTTCTAAAGAGTTAAAGAGGCTGAGTTACAAGGTCAACCCTTAAAACGTACAGGGATTAGGAGGCACAGTTGGGGGGGCTGTTAAAGAGGCTGAGTCACAAGTTCGAACCTTAAAACGTACAGGGATTAGGAGGCACCCTGTACGACGTGATTTGAGTATTCAGTAATTAAAAGGCTTAACACAAGAATGTTCAAGAGCGGGGGGTTTTGGGGGCGGCAGCCCCCCAACTTCAACTCCTGACACGATCAGCTAACAGTTAGTCAAGCAATAATCAAGGAGGCACACTTGTGCCTCTATAAAGAGGCGACCCACCACAATGTTAAGCGATTTCAGGTCCTAGAGGTCGCAGAGAGACGGCGGTAATCGCATTTTGTAGCTCAAGCTCAAACTAAGAAACTTGCAAAATTTCATCCTCCTCCGACTTTAGCTTCATGGGGTAAACTGGGCCGGAAGTTTGGACCCTCCCACCACAGCCCCCCCTTTAACGTTGTCTGATTGGGCTGAAATTTAGAGGTTAAGCTTTCCTAGGGCCCGGGAGCTTATCCTCGAAATTTCAGCTCAATCCGATCACTCCTTCCCTGTTTTCAAAAAACCAAATATAGCCACTTAAAAATCATCATTTCTTTTTTTTTCTTAGCCACGCCTACAGGCCACAGTTGGCAACGGATCCGGTTGAATGAGGACTCATTTGAAGCAGAATTCGACCTGTTAGGGCCTTTTGATATTTTCAGACCGAAAAAATTATCCCCCGAATTTACATTTACGAAAAACCTTAGTTTTTTTCAAATCAAGGAGGCACACTTTTGCCTCTATAAAGAGGTGACCCACCACAATGTTAAGCGATTTCAGGTCCTAGAGGTCGCAGAGAGACGGTGGTGATTGCATTTCGTAGCCCAAACTCAAACTAAGAAACTTGCAAAATTTCATCCTCCTCCGACTTTATCTTCATGGGGTAAACTGGGCCGGAAGTTTGGACCCACACCACACAGCCCCCCTTTAAAGTTGTCCGATTGTGCTTAAATTTATATGTTAATCTTTCCAAGGGCCCGGGCTCTTATACTCGAAAATTCATCTAAATACGATAACACCTTCCCTGTTTTCAAAAAAACAAATATAGCCACTTAAAATTCATCATTTCTTTTTTTTTCCTTAGCCACGCCTACAGGCCCCAGTTGGCCCCGGATCCGGTTGAATGAGGACTCATTCGAAGCAGAATTCGACCTGTTAGGGCCTTTTGATATTTTCAGACCGAAAAAATTATCCCCCGAATTTACATTTACAAGAAACCTTAGTTTTTTTCAAATAATACACATAAACAGGTTAGACATGCTATGTTATGAAAATATCCTGCGCGTCAATTTTCATAACAAAGCATGTCTAACCTGTTTATGTGTATTATTTGAAAAAAAAACTACGTTTTCTAAAGAGTTAAAGAGGCTGAGTTACAAGGTCAACCCTTAAAACGTACAGGGATTAGGAGGCACAGTTGGGGGGGCTGTTAAAGAGGCTGAGTCACAAGTTCGAACCTTAAAACGTACAGGGATTAGGAGGCACCCTGTACGACGTGATTTGAGTATTCAGGAATTAAAAGGCTTAACACAAGAATGTTCAAGAGCGGGGGGTTTTGGGGGCGGCAGCCCCCCAACTTCAACTCCTGACACGATCAGCTAACAGTTAGTCAAGCAATAATCAAGGAGGCACACTTGTGCCTCTATAAAGAGGCGACCCACCACAATGTTAAGCGATTTCAGGCCCTAGAGGTCGCAGAGAGACGGCGGTAATCGCCTTTTGTAGCTCAAGCTCAAACTAAGAAACTTGCAAAATTTCATCCTCCTCCGACTTTATCTTCATGGGGTAAACTGGGCCGGAAGTTTGGACCCTCCCACCACAGCCCCCTTTAACGTTGTTCGATTGGGCTGAAATTTAGAGGTTGAGCTTTCCTAGGGCCCGGAAGCTTATCCTCGAAATTTCAGCTCAATCCGATCA
This sequence comes from Artemia sp. Qi Xiang Cuo, assembly GCF_049724085.1. Taxonomy (NCBI): domain Eukaryota; kingdom Metazoa; phylum Arthropoda; class Branchiopoda; order Anostraca; family Artemiidae; genus Artemia; species Artemia sp. Qi Xiang Cuo. The sequence continues at coordinate 1,802,122 of NW_028297431.1, forward strand.
CTCCTTCCCTGTTTTCAAAAAACCAAATATAGCCACTTAAAATTCATCATTTCTTTTTTTTTCTTAGCCACGCCTACAGGCCACAGTTGGCAACGGATCCGGTTGAATGAGGACTCATTCGAAGCAGAATTCGACCTGTTAGGGCCTTTTGATATTTTCAGACCGAAAAAATTATCCCCCGAATTTACATTTACGAAAAACCTTAGTTTCAAGGAGGCACACTTGTGCCTCTATAAAGAGGCGACCCACCACAATGTTAAGCGATTTCAGGTCCTAGAGGTCGCAGAGAGACGGTGGTGATTGCATTTCGTAGCCCAAACTCAAACTAAGAAACTTGCAAAATTTCATCCTCCTCCGACTTTATCTTCATGGGGTAAACTGGGCCGGAAGTTTGGACCCTCCCACCACAGCCCCCCTTTAAAGTTGTCCGATTGGGCTGAAATTTAGAAGTTAAGCTTTCCTAGGGCCCGGGAGCTTATCCTCGAAATTTCAGCTCAATCCGATCACAACTTCCCTGTTTTCAAAAAACCAAATATAGCCACTTAAAATTCATCATTTCTTTTTTTTTCTTAGCCACGCCTACAGGCCACAGTTGGCAACGGATCCGGTTGAATGAGGACTCATTCGAAGCAGAATTCGACCTGTTAGGGCCTTTTGATATTTTCAGACCGAAAAAATTATCCCCCGAATTTACATTTACGAGAAACCTTAGTTTTTTTCAAATAATACACATAAACAGGTTAGACATGCTATGTTATGAAAATATCCTGCGCGTCAATTTTCATAACAAAGCATGTCTAACCTGATTATGTGTATTATTTGAAAAAAAAACTACGTTTTCTGAAGAGTTAAAGAGGCTGAGTTACAAGGTCAACCCTTAAAACGTACAGGGATTAGGAGGCACAGTTGGGGGGGCTGTTAAAGAGGCTGAGTCACAAGTTCGAACCTTAAAACGTACAGGGATTAGGAGGCACCCTGTACGACGTGATGGGAGAATTCAGTATTTAAAAGGATTAACACAACAATGTTCAAGCGGGGGGGTTTTGGGGGGGGGCCGCCCCCCAACTTCAACTCCTGACACGATCAGCTAACAGTTAGTCAAGCAATAATCAAGGAGGCACACTTGTGCCTCTATAAAGAGGCGACCCACCACACTGTTAAGCGATTTCAGGTCCGAGAGGTCGCAGAGAGACGGCGGTAATCGCATTTTGTAGCTCAAGCTCAAACTAAGAAACTTGCAAAATTTCATCCTCCTCCGACTTTATCTTCATGGGGTAAACTGGGCCGGAAGTTTTGACCCTCGCACCACAGCTCCCCTTTAAAGTTGTCCAATTGGGCTGAAATTTATAGGTTAAGCTTTTCTAGAACCCGGGAGCTTATCCTTAAAATTTCAGCTCAATCCGATCACTCCTTCCCTGTTTTCAAAAAACCAAATATAGCCACTTAAAATTCATCATTTCTTTTTTTTTCTTAGCCACGCCTACAGGCCACAGTTGGCACCGAATCCGGTTGAATGAGGTCTCATTTGAAGCAGAATTCGACCTGTTAGGGCCTTTTGATATTTTCAGACCGAAAAAATTATCCCCCGAATTTACATTTACGAAAAACCTTAGTTTTTTTCAAATCAAGGAGGCACACTTGTGCCTCTATAAAGAGGCGACCCACCACAATGTTAAGCGATTTCAGGTCCTAGAGGTCGCAGAGAGACGGTGGTGATTGCATTTCGTAGCCCAAACTCAAACTAAGAAACTTGCAAAATTTCATCCTCCTCCGACTTTATCTTCATGGGGTAAACTGGGCCGGAAGTTTGGACCCTCCCACCACAGCCCCCCTTTAAAGTTGTCCGATTGGGCTGAAATTTAGAAGTTAAGCTTTCCTAGGGCCCGGGAGCTTATCCTCGAAATTTCAGCTCAATCCGATCACAACTTCCCTGTTTTCAAAAAACCAAATATAGCCACTTAAAATTCATCATTTCTTTTTTTTCCTTAGCCACGCCTACAGGCCACAGTTGGCAACGGATCCGGTTGAATGAGGACTCATTCGAAGCAGAATTCGACCTGTTAGGGCCTTTTGATATTTTCAGACCGAAAATAATATCCCCCGAATTTACATTTACGAAAAACCTCGTTTTCCTATATTAGCCCATGTTAATTTTTCCCACCACAACCCCCCTTTAACGTTGTCTGATCGGGCTGAAATTTAGAGGACAAGCTTTCCTGGGGCCTGGAAGCTTATCCTCGAAATTTCAGCTCAATCTGATCACTCCTTCCCTGTTTTCCAAAAACCAAATATCAAGTTTTGCTTGCGTCAAAAAAATTGATCACCTTACTAAAAAACAATTTCAATTATGTTTCTTTAGTGTAGCGGTGAGACTCCTTGCTGTCAGGGCGCAAAACCCGAGTTCGATTTACCGTTAGATCAAATTTTTTATATACTGAATTTAAATTTTTTTTTAAAAACTGTGCCCTCCTCAACGCCTCGCTCTTTACGCTAAAGTTTTTATTGTTTAAAAAAAAGAGTTGTGAGAAAGTCAAACTTTAGCGTAAAGAGCGAGGCGTTGAGGAGGGCACAGCCCCTTTCATATACGGAATAATTTCTGTTTCTTTTAAGATTTAATGTCGCTCCTTACTTTCAGTTTAAAAAACTTTTTTTTTTTATTTAAAGGCTGCGAAAGCGGGGGGTTTGGGGGGTGGCAGCTCCCCAACAGTGCCACCTAAACCCTGTACGTTTTAAGGTTCGACCTTGTAACTCAGCCTCTTTAACTCTTTAGAAAACGTAGTTTTTTTCAAATCATAAGACTAAATAAACCTGCAAAAAGAAAAAAAATAACTAAAAACAAAAAATCGTGTTTTTAATGCTTTGATCGTCTTCAGTCTGCTTAAAAGAAACTTTGTATAATAAGGGAAAACACAACTGTTTGGTCATCGAATGTACAACATTTATACGATGTACGGATTTTGTTGGCTATCTTAGGACTTTCTGGTTGAGAACATTATTATCAAAATTTTCTTTGAGGGGTGCACGTTGGACCAAGCTTTGGTGGAAAATATTTTAATATCCTTTAGAAAAAGTTTACTTGTTTACTTTCGTTCCCCTAGGAACGAAAGTTCCTAGGGGACATTCATGACTGAATCAGTCATGATTCATTGCTCAACCCAGTAAGACCGTATTGCTTGCTATCGCCCACTCTATGAATCACGTAATGAAATTAATGACGATTGATTATTGCTAAATTATCTGCATGCTGTGATATAATGAAAACTTTGTACAATCTTATAAAGGAAAATCTGAAAATACAAGCCTTTCCCTAAATAAAACTCAACAACCGAAATGATTAGCTGTTAGTCCCCCACAGTAATTTAAGGCTAAAATTCTTCGTGATATCAGATCAAAGGAATAGTGAAGTGGGGAAAAAGGACTGATTTAGGACTGGTGGTCTCTTCTTTTGCCAGTAAGTACATTTTAGCTATTATTAAGTTAAGATGGGCAAGAAAAAAAAAATAAAAGGAGTCGTCCAGCTATTGATTCTAGCGAGGATATTGCCACAAGTACCCCAAATACGTCAGAAAATCCGAATATAAGCCAGTGACAACTCAGGTTTCGTTAATGACCCTATCAGAGGACTTTGCAAAGATGATGGACATTATGCGTGAAACTCGTAGCTCAGTCCAATCAATTGAACAGCGATTTATTATAGTAGAAAATAGAATAAAAGCAATTGAATCAGAGAAAATAGCCTTAAGGTCTGAATTCTCCGGGATTAAGTCTTGTACAAATGATGTAGAAAATGACATTTCTTTGCTGAAAAATGATAATTTTAACCTGCAGTCAGAAGTTAAATATTTTAAAGAAAAGACCCTATGTATGTCTGATAGGCTTATGGCTGCAGAGTATCAGCCTAACGAAAATAATTTGGTTGTATGGAATGCAGTCTGTGAGGATCAAGATCAAGCCAAACGTATGTTTACCGAGATATGTACGGATAGACTAAATTTACCAGTGATACCCCATTTTTCAGTTGTTGCAATAAAAAAGGATAAGAAATATTTTAAGGTTAATGTAAAAAACCGTGGAAACAAGATTGAAATCCTTAAAAATGGGAAGAAGCTTAAAGGAAGAAATATAGCAAACCAGGGAAACATTTATGTGAGTGATGATGCCCCATTTTCTGTGAGAGGCAAGAAAAAAACTATATGAAAAAAAATTGTGTCTTAAAACGATGGGTATAATTTCATGGGTATCAAACACAGTTCCACCATATATTCAGTTTGAACGTCCGGGTGGTATGAAAGTGAAGTTTACGTTTGACGAATGGATTGAGGAACTAGCACATAAGCCTCCTCCCTCCACAGCTTCCAGAGGTGCTGAAAATGAGTGTTTTATTGAATGTGTTTAGTTTACTTATTGGTTAATTATCATTTCTTTTTCTCTTGGTTTAATCAAATAGATATGGAAAAGTTGATAGTGATGAATTTGAAATGTTTGGGTTAATGATAATTTTTATTTTTGAGTAAATAATTTAAAATGTTTGTTAATGTGAAATTATTTTGAGTGGGTGGTAGCGGGCTGATGTCTTTGAATGGTTTTGCTTTGTGCCATGAAGCTTGCAATAATGTGCTTTTTTAAATTGTATGTCCGCTTTGCCGGAATATATTTTGTTATTTTTTTTTGTATTTATCTAGGTCTAGATATATGTTTAGTAGATAATGATTTTTTTCGCCACCGCCACCCTCTACCGTCACATACATTAACTTTTATTGATGATGGTTAGAGATATCGTTTTTCCTCCTGGGAACAGCAATGTCCTGTAACTTGAATGTCGAAGGGTTGTTTTTCCAGCCAGTTTAATGAAAGGATAAATATAAATTTAGATATTAATGCCACTGAGATTTTCACAAATGAACCATCAAGGTATATTTTTGAGGAGGAAACACTACCCTTGTATTGTGATAGGGGCCATTTTGGCCTTAACATTTTTCATTTGAATTGTCACGGATTGACTTCTGAGCATAATTTTTTATCGGAATTAATAAATACTAATGTCTCTCAGGTGATCGCTGTAACTGAAACGTGGTTAAATGATAATAACTCGCAATTACTACATATCCCTGGGTATAATTTATATGTAAGGAATCGCGAGTATTACCAACATGGAGGCCTAGCAGCTTACATTCAGGCTGATTATAAGGTTTCAATAAGAGCAGATCTTACAATATATAGAGAGAAAGTTTGTGAGTGTTTTTTTCTGCATATAAGTAGAGACAATTTGAACTTTTGCATTGTTGTAGTATATAGACCTCCACAGAGCCTGCTCCAAGACTTTGTGGACCTATTTGAAGAACAATTAATGAAACTTCTGATTAACTCAATGCCATGTTTTATTATGGGGGATTTTAATATTGACCTTATTGATCAGTCATCTGCTAGCACTGAATTTATTAATAGAAGTTTATCCAATGGGTTTCATCCTTGTATAAATATCCCTACAAGAATTACGGGAACATCAGCTAAGCTTCTGGATAACATCCTTTCTAATGTACCCTTGAGTCTTCCCAGGGTCCTTATCAACGATGTATCTGACCACTTTGGAGTTTCAGCAAGCTTTAGAACTGTCACGAAGGTGTTTAAAGGCAAAAAATCAAGGATTCCAGTGATCAGTAAAAGTGCGATGGTAAAACTTAAAAATGATATAGAAAAGGTGGATTGGTACGATGTTCTAGGCGAAGTTCAGGACACAAATTCAAAGTTTGTTTTATTTTATGAAAAGTTGCAGAGTTTGATAAGTCAAGTAGTCATATTGAAACCGTTTAATAGAAAGCACTCAAGTAAAAAACCTTGGATTGGTCCTTTGATTTTGAAGCAAATAAATGTAAGAGATAAATTGTTTAGAGCTCAAATAATTAACCCGACACAAGAAAATAAGCAATTAAATAAAATTTATCGAAATAGGTTGAATACAATTTTAAGAAATGAAAAAAAGAAATATTTTGAGAAAAAGTTTAAGGAGGTCGAAGGATGCCCTAAGAAAACCTGGGGACTAATAAAAGAAGTGATTGGATTAAAAATAAATAGTGTACCTGATGAATTAGTTAGTGTAATGGGAAAGACTTTGAATTCTGAAAAGGACATATGCAATTAATTTCAGAGTTATTTTTCGAATATTGGTCTGAATTTAGCTATGTCAGTTGTACCTGATAGTGGTGATCCATCGTTCGAGTCCTTATTGATGGACCCAATTGATGTGTCTCTTCACCTTAGACTTTTAACGGTTGATGAAATTAAAAAAATTATTTATGGGTTGCGTAGTAATTCATCTGGTAGCGATCATATTACTCTAAAAACGCTTAAATGTATTTTTCCTGTTATAGCTGAAGTTTTATAGCTTAAGTTTTAAAAACATTAATGAGTGTTTTCGTCAAGGAAAATTCCCAGACTGTTTTAAAGTTGCCCGTATAACCCCAATTCATAAGGGTGGTAGGGTGAATTGGGGAAAGTCCGACACCTTAAAATGTTTTTTTTGTTAAATTGACTCTCAAGATTTTTTTTTATGAGTATCTCATACCATCTTCTATCAACCTTTTTTTTTTTACAGCAGTTTCCCATATTATTCACTTTCTGATTTTCCCATATACTGTGCTTGTAACCCATCACCAGGTCTCAAAGTTGGTGCAGTCTGCTATGTTGGACTTACCCCAGCTTTGGGGGACGTGCAACATATCCTACTAGCTTTTTTCAACAATATGTCAAAAATGATATGACTTCACCATCTTATAGGGCATCAAGGAATCACTGTAAGTCCATAAGCAAACAATTTTTATGTCAAACTGACTGGCATCAAAAGGCCAGACCATACTTTTTTCTGCTGCTGTGGGGTAACTCCGACAGTGTCGGACTTACCCAACAGATAAATGTTACAAGTATCATAGCCGAGGTGCACAAATCACTGAATGTAAATGATTGCTTGTATTTTAAAAAAGAAAAACATATCACACAAATTATGGTTTGACTTCAGATACAAAAAGTTACTAATATATGTTGTAGCTTACGTGTATGGTTATAAAACAAAGATCTACTGACGCTTGCCAGTAACTGCCTTGTACGATACAATAACCTGACGGATTTGGGGTATTTCAAATGGTCCGGTTCCCACTAAGTTTACTGGTCCTGCAAAAATGTATTTGTCATCCACAGTATCGATATCTTCTTTCTTTGGCCAATTGAAAGAGTAGGTGGCAAGGCTCAAGCAGTGAAGAAACTTGAGCTTAACTTTTCCCTCGTCAGGAAAGTCTAGAACCCTTCCTATGTACCAACCTTGTTCGTCATTCCTGGCATCGTATCTAAATGCATAGTACTCATTTAGCTTGGGAACAATCTTTTGCTTATTGGGTGTCTCCTTGTCATCACTGTCACTTTCTTGAATAGTATCTTGAATACTCTGCTCATCCTCATCAGAGCCAAGTTCAAGGGTGATGTCTGATTCGCTATCACCCATATCTCTATTGGCTTCCCTCTTTGGAAGAATTTTTTTTTCGATTTTATACCCTTCCCATCTGAACCTTTCTTCTTCCCTTTGCCTTTTGCTTTCAGATTATCTTCCCTCTTAAGCACTTCTAGATGCTCTTTTGATGTTATCACTTCTGCCTCTCTTGCAATTTTCTTCCGTTTTTCTATTCCTGAAACTGATGGTAGGTCGGGCCGCTTGATTGAGTCAAGAAGAATCTCTTCAAAAGTTTTTGATTGGTTGCCAAGCAACTTCCTTGGACTAAAGGTAACAGCAAAGGTAATTATTTCTAGTACAGTGTTGACGGTGGTTGTGACTTCAGATGTGCCTGAATTTTCCTCTTGCTCCTTTTTCATTTGTGCATAGCGTCTCAACTTGGTGGGTTCAAACTTTGTCTGGTCAATTACGGATGGGTTTACTCTCATTGGAACACTCAGATCAAAGATTCCAGTTGCTTTGAACAACTTTTCGATCAGACTAGGAGTGAGATAGGTATCCCATACTTTTGATAAGAGACATACAAAATCCTTCTTCGACAGAATGTTGCCAGGGTGCTCCCTCTGCCATTTCGAGAGATTCTGATCATAAGACGTTTTCATTCCCTTGAAAACCACTTTATCGAGAGGTTGAAGCATGTGGGATGCATGTGGAGGTAGCTTGAGAATTGTCACGTTATTTTCGTTTGCAAGTTTTGCAAGAGTAAGAAAAAGATGTGAGCCATGTCCATCTAAGATGAGAAGTGACTTTCCCTTTACATGAGGAAGAAATTGGAATTCAAACCAGTTCATAAAGAGATCAGACGTCATCCACCCTTTCTTGGTAAATGAGTAAGATGTACGAGGGTAAGCTCCGTCTACAGGTATCCACGAGGTCCAGGTATTCTTTGCAGAGAAAACTATTAGAGGTGGGAGTTTTTCTCCGTTTGCACTGATACAAGCAAGGACAGTTGTATTTTCACGTCCATTACCACCTGTTCTACTAGTGGCTGGTGAGCCTTTGGCTCCTGCAACTTTTGTGTTGCCAGGATCCCTGCAGAAAGATGTCTCGTCCAAATTAAACCAGCACTAGGGCTTGTCAAGAATATCCATCGCCATGGCAGTTTCATACAACAGCTCATAAAAACCATACATTATGAAGGGGTCAGATTGCTGCAAAAGTCTTTTGTTTTCTAACCTGTCTGGTTTCTTTAGTGAAATATTGTTTCGGCACTTGAACCCCACCCACCAGTCATGACCAGGTCGGTTGTCCTTAAATTTTGTTTGAACTTTGTTCTTGATGAGATAGTCTTGGACTTGGTCAAAAAATTCCTGCTTGCTGAGACCTATGCCCCACTTTTCAAGTATTCGGAGACCCTGAGCCATATCTTTTTCTATTTCAGCAGGAATTTCTTGGCTCCTCCCTCCACCAGAAACTGGCTTTTTGACTTGTTTCTTCTTCATAAGATGGTCATGCAAGGTAGTGGGCGGTATCTGAAACACTTTGAAAGCCTGTAGCATAGACATTCTCTTTGAAGATATCTCTGCTCGCACATTTTGTAGCTGAGTTGCATCATATGTTCCTCCAACCCCGCGTTGTGTTTTCCGAACATAATTTCTAGGCATCTAGAAAAGACAAAGGAATTATGAATGAATGGATGAATTTATTTGAAGGGGAATTATGAATGAATTGATGAATTTATTAGAAAATCTGTCACAAGCAGGTGTGCAAAAAATTCCAAAACAACCAGTAGCAGAATTCCAAAAGCTGTCAACACTTTAGCAGCATAATCCGTGTTTTGACAGCTTTTCTTTGAGCAAAAAGTATTTCTATAGGTAAAATTTACAGAAAAGTAACAAATGTAACTTAGTATAGCTTTCGGTTAGAAATATCAATAGTTTTCTGAATCATATTTAATCATATTCAAGTACTGTATCATTTACTCTAATACTGCTAATGATGTATAATATTCAAAGTCTCAAGTATACAGTATATAGCTTACTGCTGATAGTTTATTGATTGAGTTGTACACTCCAATGGTATTGGTATTATAAAAAAAATAAACACCCAACTGCATGCTGAATATTCATTGATCACTATACTACAACAATAAAAATGTCAGTATACTTTTACTAGCATAGGAAGAAAGGTCAGTAATTCAATGATCTATGTCTGGTTTTGATGTGTAGTAAATAATTGAGACATAAACTTTTGAAAATAGTGAAAAAATTATTTCAAGTCAAGTGATAGTAATAGTTACTATGGGTGGATTGTCGTCAGTGATAATTCACTAGGTGTGGCAACCCTGAAAGAAAGGGGATTTTTGGGGAACCGATTTTGAGAATGTTTATGAGAAGACAGATTTTGGGGGAAATCCCAAAAAATTTGGGGATAGTGGAAGCACTGGTATTTTGGAAAAAAAATGCCAACAACTTTTACTAGGCCATTAACACTGTCAAGTAGCAATGCTACTATGCTATCACACGTTTTGCATGGTGAAGTATAACTTGTGTTTTGGCAGCTTTTCTTTGAGCAAAAATTATTTTACACGTAAAAAGTGTCTTTTCAGACGAAATCTGCCACCAAATTTGATACCAGCCTAGTAGCATTTCTACTTTGCTACACTTTTTGCACGGCAGGTAACAAGTAAAGGTTAAGACGAAAAAAAAATTACAAGGGAGAAAGATAAACGAAAGCAGGCACAGAACTGCAAAACATGAATGATCAACACAACACTACATTCCACTAAGTTAGTAGAGCCATCTAAAGATGGTTACTGGCTTCAACCCTTATTATCTAAAGCTTAGAATCTGTTCTACCATTTAAAATATCCCTCTTTGGTGACATGGGGTAAGTCCGACACCCCAGCCAAACGTCCCCCGTAGGGGGTAAGACCGACATGTCGGACTTTCCCCAGATGGGCTTTTTCGGGGGTAAGTCCGACACCCCTCTTATCTGTTCAACTAATAACATTAGCTTGTTTTAAAAAATCAGGAAGATGCTCCTGGTCTTCTAGTTTCTAAGAAATTAAAAAAAAAAATTCTCTATCTCTCTTACTTTATAATCTGCTTAAGTTAAAGTAAAGTCAGTTACCTGTGTTCCTAAAAAAACGCCGTCCAAAAAACTTCAAAACCCTCTGAATAGAAGGCGTGCTAACTCTGCCGGAAGTTGATGGCACTGTTGCCTACTGCTACTATTATGGAAGAAAATATGAAAGCCTCCCACAGATACAATGTACCATAGACAAGTTGAAGGCCGGTATCGGACTTACCCCACTGTCAGACTTTCCCCGATTCACCCTATTCAAAATGACCCAGGAAACTATAGACCGATATCTGTTTTACCCATTATTTCCCGTGTTTTAGAGAAGTGTTTTAGTATTAGAATGATGAGTTTTTTTGAGGATCATAAGTTACTGGTAGAGACACAATTTGGGTTCCGTAGAAAAAGGACAACGGAACAGGCGATGATTTATTTGACAACTATTATTAATGATGTATTAGATAAAGGTTTCAAAATAGGTGCTATATTTTTAGATCTGATGAAAGCTTTAGATACTGTGGATCATGAACTTCTACTTAAGAAGTGTGAGGTTTATGGTTTGAGGGGTAAATCATTAAATTTTTTAAGAAGTTTTTTAAGTAATCGTTATCAGTATGTCCAACTAAATGATACTTCTTCCGAAAAAAAGCGTATTGAAATAGGTGTTCCGCAAGGATCAGTTCTCGGTCCTATATTATTCTTGATATTTATTAAGGATTTACCAAATTGTCTAAATAATTTTTGCTATAGAATAAATGAACTAACGGTAAACCCGACTAATGAAACAGTTTCACTTTTTGCTGATGACACAACAGACATTAGCACAGCTAAGACAGCGGAGCTGCTGCAGATTTCCATGAAGGAATCAGTTAATAGAATAACAGCATGGCTGATGGTAAATAAATTAAGGATTAACATGGCTAAGTCTAACTTTATTATTTGTTCGCGATCACCAAATCTTTACCCGTTGAACAAGTAATGAAATATGTATAATGGTGTCATAAAACGGACTGCAACTGTTGTAAACTCTGGGCTTGTAGTAGATGAAACTTTATCTTTTAAGGAACATGTTACTTTAACAAGCTAAATTTTGGCAATAACCATCTGTATAATGAAGAAACTCCAGCAATATTTTCCTAAGTCTGTCCTTCGTCATCTTTATTTTTCTTTAATACACCCGTATATACTTTATTATTATACTTTATTATTTCGAAGCCACTAGTTCTTTTGGAATGATCATAAATGTATCAAAAACAAAGGCTATGTGCTGCTCACGAAAGCCACAGGATACAGTTAAGCCAGACCTGAAAATTAATGGAGAGAGTATCCAGTGGGTTGACGAGTTCCCTTACCTCGGCAGTCTGATCACCAGCGACAACAGTCTATCAAAAGATGTCTCGCCCTCGCGAGTTCCAGTTTCAAGGCCCTTATGCCCATATGGCGAAGCAAGGATTTGTCTATGCGGCCTAAGATACGACTTTTTGATACCCTGATCATCCCCATCGCAATCTACTCATGTGAAACATGGACACTGAAGGTAAATGACAACCGTCGACTTGCAGCATTTGAAACTAAGTGCCTCCGTCGCATCGGCGGGATCACTTACCTTGATAGAATCTCAAATTTCGAACTTTTCGAGCGCCTTAAAGTACAACAAACAATTCTCATGAAGATCCAGCTCCAGCAACTTCGATGGCTCGGTCACGTACAACGGATGAGTCGGTCCCGTCTCCCAAAAATCACCTTCGAAGGCCAAATTTACGGTTCTCATCCTCGTGGTCGTCCCCCGGAAAGGTGGAAAGAAAACCTTTGCACCTCACCGCCTCTCGGACCTTCTTCGCCTAGCAAAAGACCGTGAAGCATACAGAAGGCACATCCACGCCGTTATGAAGAAAGAGGCCCCAAGACGACCTTCAAGGACGGATGGGACTTAAGTAGTAAGTAGTAATATACTTTATTGTTCAAGTATTTGGCTCTCTACTTTTTCTTCTACCCTAAAACCAATAAGAGTTCTACAAAATCATGCAGTAAGAATTTTAGCCGGTATATCTCAACGTATGTCTGTTAGAGAAATTTACCCAACTTTAAAAATTTTGCCGGCTGCAGGCCTTCGTGAGTTCTATATATTGTGGTTTAGTTTTGGACTGCAGCAGGATGTTCAGCCTCGTTGTTTTGGTGATTTATTGTCCATTAGGTCTACTGTTCATTCTCATGATACAAGGGGTAGCGCGGACTTCTGTGTACCTAGAGGTATATTTTCCCGTTCATGTTTTTCTGTTTTTTATAGAGATACGCGGAAATAGAATAGTTTGAATAGTGATATTAAGACTATTGGTGACCCCAATATTTTTAGAAAAATCATTAAGGAACTGCTTTTTGCTGAATATGAGTTTTGACTGATTAATTGATTTATTTATTGTGGGGGTTTTGTTGATATGATGTTTCCAGAGGAAGTATAATATATGATATTATTTTGTATTTATTGTTTAGTGTGATGGTATTAGGGGTGTCGGTGGCCAAGTATCCTTTGTTTTAAGGATTTTGTTTTCTCTACCTCCCCCACGGACAAGCTTTGCTTTTTAGGGGAGGCAGCAATAATTTTTTGTTGATATGTTTTTTTTTCAATAAATCCTTCTTCTTCTTCTAGGAGGGGCGGTTCCGTGAATTTAGTAGTGGCCCTGAAAACAACTAAGGATCAAAGGGTAAACAGAATATCTCTTGAAAATTGACCCTGTTTTGACCGCATCCGCCCTAAATTTATCTAAAAAATAATAATAACCTACAACTTATTTTCCGCTCTTGATGACGACCAATTATTATTATTTAAAAATAACTAATAAACAAATCAGAAATATCAACTACTTGAAAAGAAAGTAACCATAAAATTCGAAAATTTGGTTTTTTCGATTGTTCGACATCTAGATAAAATTGGCAATCTATTCTTTTTTTCGTTGAATTTAGTTTTAAAATAACATTTATTTGTGTCTATTAAATTGAGTTCCACTCTCTTTCCTCTCCCTGGCTCTCTCTCACAACGCGGTGTGTGTCTCACGTTTAGAAGGGCATCTTAATTTTTTATTTTTTTATTTGTTTTATGTAATTATTTTAACACAAATTTAATTATTTTATTTCTGTGGGCAACAAATAGATTCCCTTTTTCCTGTATTATAAGCACAGTTCATATATTATCCAGTATGATCATTCTCTATTTCATCCATTATAAAAACCCGGACCGGGGTGCGAGTGCTCCGGAGAACGTTTTGGCAGATATAAACATGTTAGACATGCTAGACAGTTCTCAAAAAGCCAAATATTCTTGTTTTAAGCCATAGGATGTGCTAGGGCGCTTATGTTCACTGATTATGAAATTCTTCCCTTGGTCGAATGTAAAGAAAAAATGGGGAGAAGAAACATATTAGATTTAGTTTTTTGGAGCAAAAAAAGGAAATCTTGCTGGTTTTGCATAGTAATCTTAAGGAATTGGCACACAAATAGTTTGGTTGGACTGCTGCAGATGTTTGGAGATCTATAATATAAAAAAAATATTTATTCTTGAAAAGATAAGTTCACATTAATAATATTGAGAATTGTGGAACATTTTTAAAATGGAGAAGAAAAAAATCGATTCAATTTAATTTTTAACTTTAAAAAAATTATATCGGAATGAAATAGATTTTTTTAGACTATTTTAGGGAAGGTAAGCAATGCTTTTTGGTTAAAATTTCATAGATTTTGTAAAGACTAACTAAGTCAATGATTTTCAGACATTTTGAGGATATGTAATTTGACCTGGCTCTACAAAATTTCAAACAAAGTATGTCTGGAAAGAAACTGTTTGCCCTATACATAACCTAAAGCATTCTTTTATGCGCACATTTGCTTTTATACTAATTATAACAGGTTTCACTGTTACGTTCGAAGATGAAAATGAAGTAGGATTAAAATCAAGTAGTTGTAGGCATCAAGCCATGGTTAATTTTAGAAAAAGCCAAGACAGATAGTCCGAGTAAGGGAGAGGCAAATCTGGCATCAGCCCTGTCTAGGGTTGCATACAAATTATGTCATTTTATTTGTTGATAGATAAGTCTATACGTTACACGTCATTCCTAGGGCAGAACTAAGGTAGAGTGGCGCCAATTCACGAAAATGTAGGGGGGGGGGGCAAGGATTTTTTTTTAGATTTTTTTTTTAAATTAAGATGAAAAAAAATAACAAAATTTAGCAAACATAACTAAAAAAGGGGGTAGCGGCGAGGTCGCTGCTTGGAAAAATCGTCGACTAATCTGTCCAAATCCAGTTTCTTTACCTCCTCTTTTTCAACGGCCATTATCATGAGATCACTGAGTCTGTCGTTTCCCATCGTCGATCGCAGATAGTCTTTCACACGCCCTAATGCCGGGAAGAATCGTTCATTACTGGCAGTGGTCACAGGCAAAGTAGTAACTAGCTTCATCAGTTTTAGCACTGCAGAATAGGCAACTGGGAGGTAGGATAAGATTTCGATAGCTCGAAGAAGATCCATTTTTGAAATATCACTTTTTGACAGATGCAGCTTTGCGAGAGAAAGCTGGGATTCTATTCTGGGAAAATTGGAACTTGAGGGGTCGAAGGCAGATAAAGCGTCGAGCAGAGGCATATTCTGCATGAAACGTTGGTCCATCTCACTCGTGAAACGATCTATTACCTCAAAGTACAGAAGTTTACCGCAGTCTGATTCAACTGGCTGACTGATATTGCGTTTACCGGTTGTTGAGTTTGAAAGAAAGGCTTTGAGACGAATGGAAATGGCTTGACTTCTCTTGTTTCGAACACTGGTTTTAGATTGTGGAGATTTTGATTCCTGGATATTGTTTAAAGCTAAGAATTCAGATATGTTTTTGGTTAAGTTCCATTCGTTATCATTTCTCAGTTTTCAGAGTATCTCATATGTCCCGGAAATCAGCGCAAGGACCTTATAAATCAACAAACTTCCGGATTGAAGTTGCTTTGATAAACAATTTACAATGACTAATACTTTTTCCATTATGTGTAAAGTTGAAGCAAAAGAGGCAGAGTTGATTTTGTCCAGTAGTCCTTTTGCTTCACACGCTGCCTCGCCGTTGGAACTATCAGAGACTGCGGCAAGCACATCAACAATACAATCAAATCTGGCCTTCACCTTCGAAATAGAGCGGACTGCGTAAAACCAGCGAGTCTGGACGGTCCTCTCTAGCTCCAAGACTTTTTGCCCGCTAATACGCTGGGATTCCATAAATAGCTCGTGACGAGTATTGCTGCATGATATAAATGCGTAAAGTCTTTGCACCACAGAGAAAAATTCAGAAAGTTCGCTGATATTTTTTAGGCAGTCAGTCAAAACCAAGTTTAATCTGTGGGCGGACATTCTCCTGATCGGAATACTGATCGGACATTCTCCTGACTTTTCAACATTTTCCCAGAACAGTAATCACAGACAGAGAATGAATCTATGACATCCTCTTTCCAACCTGTACAATGAATTAGCTGTTCTCTGTCATCTTTGGGTATATCCAGTTGGGGGTGTTCTAAAATCGTGGCCAACATTACATCAAAACCTTTCTTATTTGAAAGAGATCTTAGACTCTTCAATTGGTATTTGTCTTTATCTGCTCGCAACTGTCACAATGCATTGTGGGGTATACATCCCTGATGTTATTGCATTCTAGCTTCAGTCAAACAACGACGCTAGTCGGTTCGAATTTCGCTAAGATAATTAGTAACAAAAAAGCTGTTTCTATAGTTTCACAAATCGAGGTGGATAAGCTCTCGGCGTCTAATTTGTGCATGTGATAGCAGCCGATTGGTCGCTCCACTACTTTTTCATTTGATATGCACCTGAGTAGGATCGTTAATTGTTCTTTTCTAGAAACGTCTTTTGTCTCGTCGACAAGAATAGCAAAGTAATTAGCTGATTTTACTTCTGAAATAATATCTTGGCGCAAGGCATTTCCTATCAGTGTAACTGCGCCATTTTGGTATTGATGACTGCAATAGTGACCATATCGGCGCTGTAACTTGGTCTTGAGCTTTTCGTTACCTTTAGACATTTATTCCATCAATTCAACCAAATTACCCTGGTTTGCGGATGTTTCTGATTCGTCATGACCCCTGAAAGCAAGACCCTGGCGGCCAAGAAATCAAATAGCGCGAAAAATGTACTTCACATGATCTCTATTTTCCTGAACTTCTTGAGATCTGGATTGAATTAAGGCATTCGCTATAGATTTCGAAGTATCAGTACTCACTATCTTAATTTCCGTCCATGCTGACATACAATGCCTATGTCTTTCAGAACCATCATGTTGCTTTAATAGAGCAGAACTGTCTTTCCACTTGCAAAATCCTGACTCAATGAAAGCCCTTTTTCCAGCAGTTTCTCCAGCCCTTAAAGTCCCCATAGGAAAATGGCGGCAATCAAAATAAAACACGAAATTCAAGTTTTTTGAGTATTCAATCCATTCATAAGTCTTATAGTAATGTGCACTGAATTTCCTACCGTTAGAAGTGGAAGCCGGATATCTCTCAAGAATAGGTTGAGCTGGTTTGTCATGACGCGTCCTAGAGATACCTCAGAGAGTTTCTTGACTGCTACTGGAACCCGCAAGGGGTTCAGCGATGCAGACCGAACTTTCATGTTGATCTGAGCCATTTATTGTTCCGCTTGTTTCCGAAATTCTGTCACAGGTGGTGGAGTTTGTCTCAACTAACCTGAGACCTTTGGTACTTACAATATAACCATTTGTTTGCACTAAAGTTTCTTCATTTTTCTTCCGCATTTTCACTGAAAAAAAAATACAAAGTTTGTTGTGACTTTTTAATAATAGTTAAAAAAGTAGTAGATAAGGACATCACACTGACACTGCAAGAGAAGAACAGAAGAAACACGTAGAAAGTCACATAGAAAATCACTCCCATACTCCACAGTGAAACTACCCCACTTAGAAACCCTATAAACCAATCACTTACATTTCCTGTTCACGACAGTCCCATAGACTCCACTGGGACTAGTCATCCCATAAACTATTCAACAACGTCAGGAATCTGCTGACCAAAACCCCTTGAAACCCTAGAACACATTTCCTTTTCCAGCTACTAAAAAAGGCAATATACAAAACTCATATTTTACAACGAATTCGTCACAAGAACAATAACGAAACGGGTACTGACCACATGAAGCTTATTTTTGAATGAGCCCTCCTTGGAAATAAAATAGTGTAGACGTGCTCGCTCTTAGACATGTCAAAACAAGATTATATAATTAGGGCACCAGTTTGTTGGTCGTATTTATTGGACCAGTTGCTGTTTTAATATAGCATATAGCTAAAATAGAAAATAGCTGTGAAATATAAATAAGAAGGTAATTTTCAAAGTCTTGGGGGGGCCATGCCCCCCCCCCTGTCCCCTCTAAGTTGTGCCCCTGCGCAGGGAGATAGTCATAGAACAAAGGGATGAAAAATTTGCTTTGTTTTTGGGTTGACGCGTGACGGACAATGTCCACTAGACTTGTATGCAAAATCTTGAACTGAATTTGCTTGGACCCACAAGCGAACAACAAAAACCTCATTTATGCAAATCTCTTCACTATAAATAAAGGGTTTGTTACAACTGTTACTAAGACAAGGTTATTTTATGATTAGAGGATAGACGATGCTAAGCAAAGAATAATAGCAATGGAAATTTTTTTCAAGCCTCCAAGTGTGAACATCATTATCAAAATGAATCCTTTTGGTCGGCCTTTGCAAATGCCCTTATAATTCGTTTGTAAATAAATATGCCGTATATAAAGCTTATATGTGAAACTATTTTTCTGGAAGTTTATATATATATATATATATATATATATATATATATATATATATATATATATATATATATATATATATATATATATATATATATATATATATATATATATTGATCTATCTTGAACATGAACTATTTTGAGACCCAAGAATAAGATATCGTAGTTGTACATTTCCTTTAGTATTTGCTCTAATGAGGTGGTGGAGAGCCGTCGAAAACGGCTCTCCACCGTTTATATATACATTATACACCGTTTATACATATATATATATATATATATATATATATATATATATATATATATATATATATATATATATATATATATACATTTCTTATACCTTTTTCTTTACAGTAACATCCACTTCGGTATCGCTTAGTTTTTTTTGTGTGTGTTTTTTTTTTCAGGTTCAGGATTTTCCAAACGTTTTTGCCAAAAGATACGACGTAGTGAACGTCGAAGAATATGTTGTGAGTGACCTACAACCTGATACGATGTATCAGATTCAAGTTTCAGCCGTCACAAGAAAAGGTGACGGTCAACGAAGCTTACCTAAGGAGGTCAAAATGCCTGGAGGTGTTCCAAACCGACCACAGGTGACTCTCAAGTAAGTTGACTTCAAAAATGGTTAATAACGAATTATTCCTACTAGGAGGGACGTATCCCCGGGGGAAGGGTTAGGGATTTTAAAACCCCCTCTCCAAAATTTTTGTCTGACTCATAGAGACATAACAAAAACGTATATAAACATATATATACCCCCCCCCCCCCCAAACAAAAAAAAATCCTGGCTCCGGCCCGACATTCGAGTTTTCTATATTGGCTAGGAACTAATCCACTGAACTGGGGGGGGGAAGGCTGAAGTCTAGTACCATCCTTATCGACAAAAGACTTATCATTGTCAAGTTAATTATAATATAAACTGCTCAGAGTGACTAGCTGTCTAACTATTACAGGCTTGAGATAAGCTGTCTTTTAGGAAAAATAGCCGACGATGGTTGACCCTTGGCTGTCCAACCAAAAAGGTGCTAATCGCCTTAACTTTTTTCTTAATTAAAAAAAAAAAATTGTCTAATAGAATAAATAATATAGCAAAATTTTTCACGCACATAGCGGCTCATTCAGAGGAGGTAAAAGTTTTGTGGAGGGAAGACAAATACAAAAATTGAAGGAAGACAGGCAAATTATTAAAAAAATAAAGAACATTTTGAGAAAAAATACAAATTTTGAGAATTATAAGGGGGTCAAGGCGTGAAGCCAATCCCTTCAGATAATATTCGCTTTGCCTCTCGTGAGGTGACTAAAGGTTATTTTTATATTTTACAATCGTTAATTGTACTTTTAAGCTCGGGAAGACCAAAGTGCACTTCAAAATATTCATAAAAATATTTGAAAATAATTTAGCTAAGCACGTATGCTGCAATCCATTTTAAAGAAATGAGCAAAATCTCAGAGAAAGGCGGGCAAATAAGGAAAAATGCCAAAATTTACAAATTTTGTGAAATATATTGCAAATTACGAAGGAAACATTAAAAACCATTAGATTATGAGGGATGCCAGGGCTTGAAGCCAAATTCCCTATGATAGCTTTGGAACTAAGATTGTGTCATTGCTTCTTGTGAAAGTAGCGACGAAGTCCTGGAAGTCAATTGAGTCCTGGATGAACTTCCTTGAAGTAATGATATTTGGGCTGTTTTAAAAAAAAATTAAACACTTTTCAGTTTTAAGGATTGAATTTAATGTAAGTTTCTTTTATATTGTTTTTTATTCTCGTCGTTTGTTGTGCTGAGGACGCCCCTTGGATATAAGGTCGAAATATTAATTTAAAGTTGCGTTCCACTGTCTTGTATAAAAATTTCCCTGTTGCTCTACTTATTGTTTATTCTTGTGAAAGGGTTGAAGATTTATATAGTATATCTATTAAAAGGATATTTTACCATATATTATTAGTTACTTGGGTTATTAAGAATGGCAAGACTAGTGTATGCTTGTAAATATTCAGAGAGAATGTGATAATACAATTAATGGTTGAAAATTAAAAAAAAGCTCTGTTGAAAAAAAAATACCTCTAAGAATGTAGAGGAGTGGGGGGGGGGACGCTCCTCCTCACGATCTCCTTCTTTAGTGGCTGATGTTGAGTAAACACCAATTCAGGAGACGGACATTTAAAGAAACAGCTTAGCTGTATATCTTCTTTTTACTTTTTATTTTCCTGAATCCTGTAAAGATAGAAAATAGATTAAGAATTTTTTTTCAGGAAAGATGAATGGCATTAATATGAAAGCCTTTTCTGTATTTTACGATATTTCGGTATATTGAGTGGGAACAGGAAAAACAAAAAAAAATGGTATAGAAATACTTCTATTTATAAATAAATCTGAAAGTGGATACATTGAACAATGAAAAGTGTAGTCTTTTTCAAAAGTCGGAGATTAGGAGTTATGAAGAAGAAGCAACAGAAGAAAATGTTTTTAAATGAATAAAAATTAATAAAATTAATGTGTTTCGTTACTCGTATTTTTTAATTTTTTTTTTGCCTTCAACATACATTGTGTAATTCTAATGAAAACTTTACGCAGCTCGTTTTTTTTTATTTTGATTTTGTTAGAAATATGAGAATTATTTATTTTTATTAAAATTATTTTTAATGTGATGTTTAAACATATAGAGGAAAAAATTGAAATTTAATTTTAGAGTGTGTTTCAGTGACACAAGGGCTGCTTTTGGGTTCGTCGGTTAGGTGAAGATCTTTAGTTAACTGAGGATAACAACGTTGACAACGTGCTGGTAATTATGAGTACTTGGTAGATCAGTATCCAATCAAAACGTCAGGTGTCTCCGGTTGTCTTAAATATCCTGGGGCTACGCTTACAAGCGATACTTGACACTAGTTCATGGCATTTTATACCACCAACCATTGTAATCTATGACGTCTGAAATGCTGAGGACCAGTAATCTTCTTCTCTCAAAACAGAGGATGTCGTTAACAGCCTGTTACATCAAATGGGTCTGTTACTAACAGGGTCATTTAGTGTTTTCGTTTTCCCTAGCGGACAGAGATTTTCAGTAGGGTGTATCTTCATTTCTTCCATGGAACATTTTGTAGAGTTTTTGGTGTTTCCTGTCAAGTAGTAAGTCAGAACCCGGTCGATAATCAGTTGCTAAGGCTCTATGGCCCCTTACCTCTCGTGATTGAAGAGCCGCTGTCTTTGAACTGTATAGTAAGGTTTTTTTTTTTTTTTTTTTTTTTTTTTTTTTTTTTTTTTTTTTTTTTTGCTTAGTGTAAGTTAAACCCTAGGAGCTTATGACCTCGCTTAGGCTGGTGCATTGGTCTACGGACCTTTCAGAACTTAACTGTTAAATTTCAGAACATTTCTTGTTAAAATTTTTTATTTCAACTCATCCATACAGTATTCGCAAATGCTAAACCCTTTTTTTACCTTAATAGGATCAAATTCGCAAATCCTATCTACCGACACATTCATATCAAACTATTGTTGGCTAAAGGCAATTGTCCTAAACAAATCAGAAGCCGCTCCTGATAGCACAGACTTCAAAGAAATGGAACTGTGGATAACACATGAGTGATAGACAGCTTTCCCTACAAAACCATTCCTAAATACGCAATTTGACAATCTCTAGTTTTCGATTAAAAAAAAAAAATGTCTACGTCAAACTGTGTGAGAGAATTAACCCTTTTTCTCTGTCGTCAAGTACATGCTCTGAAAAGGTGCCAAGGAACGTAAGGCAAGCAAATAAAATGGTAATTCCTATGATCTGTAAGGATTTCTATGGTTTGTTCTGAATTTCTTTATTAAAATTCTTTTCTTGCCATCTACATCTCTCTTAGTATCAACTTTTTAGTATAATATAACGTTGGATCCTATTTTAAACTGACAACACTGTTCAAACACAACTTGTGTATTATACAGAACACATCCAAGAAGTAAAGCTAGGTCAACTCACAATGTCATTCTATCATCATTAACCATTTTCATAGATTGATGTCTCAAATTTATAACAAATTGCCTGAGTTAACAACCCCGAGGGGTTACCTTAACTGATAATTAGTTTAACCCTTTTTTCTCTTTTTTTTCCACCTTCATGCAGTCCAATTTGCAAATCCCTTACCCCTTTTTTCAAATGTCAATCAAACAATTCTGATTGTAGCATCCAATTTTTTAATAACAAACTACTCTCGAGTTACACTCCAATCCGCAAATCCCTTACCCCTTTTTTGCAAATGTCAATCAAACAATTTTAGACATGTTAAATTCTTAATCAAACTACTCTCGAGTTAAAACCGGACCAGCGTGGAATCCCCACTCGTCTGGAAAGGTGCCAAGGAACCTAAAGGCCCATAATAACACAGGAAGGAACATAAAGGCCCAGAAGTAGTACCTACTACTCTACTGTCGAACACTCCAAAACTAGAGGTTTTTAGCCCCCCCCCATTGACAACCCCCGAAAATCATATTCTTCTAGTAAAGAGTAATAGCTAGACAAAAGTATTCCGCTCTTTATTAGGTTCCACTTATGAAAACCCCAAGGTTTCTTTCTGTGTGTATATCAAAAGACTATTCGTTTTATGCTAATTTCTTAAAAAGGAACAAAACAGTTAAGTTTTTCCTGTTTAGGAAAAAAAGTTCTATACGCATATAATTTATGATGAATCTATATAAACAAATATATAAATCTAGCAATAAATATAATATTTTGTTTATGTGTAGAAATCGGAGGAAATACTTTCTTCGCGATTTTATGTTTTACGGAAAAATATTACTACAAAGGAGAGAATCACTTTGAGCACGTGGTATACAAAGTAGCATTTTAATATAATACTTTGTCTTTATTAGGTTCCACTTAAGAAAAACCCTAAGGTTTATTTCTGTGTGTATATCAAAAGACTATTCGTTTTATGCTAATTTCTTAAAAAGGAACAAAACAGTTAAGTTTTTTCTGTTTAGGAAAAAAAGTTCTATACGAATATAATTTTTGATGAATCTATATAAACAAATATATAATTCTAGCAATACATATAATATTTTGTTTATGTGTAGAAATCGGAGGAAATACTTTCTTCGCGATTTTATGTTTTACGGAAAAATATTACTACAAAGGTGAGAATCGGTTTGAGCACGTGGTATACATAGTAGCATTTTCATATAATACTTTGTCTTTATTAGGTTCCACTTAAGAAAAACCCTAAGGTTTCTTTCTGTGTGTATATCAAAAGACTATTCGTTTTATGCTAATTTCTTAAAAAGGAACAAAACAGTTAAGTTTTTCCTGTTTAGGAAAAAAAGTTCTATACGAATATAATTTGTGATGAATCTATATAAACAAATATATATTTCTAGCAATACATATAATATTTTGTTTATGTGTAGAAATCGGAGGAAATACTTTCTTCGCGATTTTATGTTTTACGGAAAAATATTACTACAAAGGAGAGAATCAGTTTGAGCACGTGGTATACAAAGTAGCATTTTCATATAATACTTTGTCTTTATTAGGTTCCACTTAAGAAAAACCCTAAGGTTTATTTCTGTGTGTATATCAAAAGACTATTCGTTTTATGCTAATTTCTTAAAAAGGAACAAAACAGTTAAGTTTTTTCTGTTTAGGAAAAAAAGTTCTATACGAATATAATTTTTGATGAATCTATATAAACAAATATATAATTCTAGCAATACATATAATATTTTGTTTATGTGTAGAAATCGGAGGACATACTTTCTTCGCGATTTTATGTTTTACGGAAAAATATTACTACAAAGGAGAGAATCAGTTTGAGCACGTGGTATACAAAGTAGCATTTTCATATAATACTTTGTCTTTATTAGGTTCCACTTAAGAAAAACCCTAAGGTTTATTTCTGTGTGTATATCAAAAGACTATTCGTTTTATGCTAATTTCTTAAAAAGGAACAAAACAGTTAAGTTTTTCCTGTTTAGGAAAAAAAGTTCTATACGCATATAATTTTTGATGAATCTATATAAACAAATATATATTTCTAGCAATACATATAATATTTTGTTTATGTGTAGAAATCGGAGGAAATACTTTCTTCGCGATTTTATGTTTTACGGAAAAATATTACTACAAAGGAGAGAATCAGTTTGAGCTCGTGGTATACAAAGTAGCATTTTCATATAATACTTTGTCTTTATTAGGTTCCACTTATGAAAACCCCTAAGGTTTCTTTCTGTGTGTATATCAAAAGACTATTCGTTTTATGCTAATTTCTTAAAAAGGAACAAAACAGTTAAGTTTTTTCTGTTTAGGAAAAAAAGTTCTATACGAATATAATTTATGATGAATCTATATAAACAAATATATATTTCTAGCAATAAATATAATATTTTGTTTATGTGTACAAATCGGATGAAGTACTTTCTTCGCGATTTTATGTTTTACGGAAATACTTTGTTTTACATATTACTACAAAGGAAAGAATCACTTTGAGCGCGTAATATAAAACGTAGCAGTTTAAGAAGGACACTTGTAAATAAAAGTCTTTTCGCCGGAAGAGACTAAAAGAAAAAAAAAAGACATACAACCAAACACGAACCAAAATTGTGATTTGAAAGAAAACTTTTCAACCTAGATACTTAAATTTTCTATAAACAATCGAAGAAACACGACATTGGAAATTTAACAATAATAAAACAATTATAATATACCAAACTGTAAATTCAACTTCATGAAGAATATAAAATTTGATTAAATGATGTTTTTGTAATTATTTTCATGTATCTAAACAATACTAAAAATGGCAATCGCATAATTAGTTTGATATTAAAATATTTTCATTTATTTTGACAAAAAAATTTAACAGTTAAGTTCTGAAAGGTCCGTAGACCAATGCACCAGCCTAAGCGAGGTCATAAGCTCCTAGGGTTTAACTTACACTAAGCAAAAAAAAAAAAAAAAAAAAAAAAAAAAAAAAAAAAAAAAAAAAAGATCATTACTATACAGTTCAAAGACAGCAGCTCTTCAATCACGAGAGGTAAGGGGCCCATAGAGCCTTAGCAACTGATTATCGACCGGGTTCTGCCTTACTGCTTGACAGGAAACACCAAAAACTCTACAAAATGTTCCATGGAAGAAATGAAGATACACCCTACTGAAAATCTCTGTCCGCTAGGGAAAACGAAAACACTAAATGACCCTGTTAGTAACAGACCCATTTGATGTAACAGGCTGTTAACGACATCCTCTGTTTTGAGAGAAGAAGATTACTGGTCCTCAGCATTTCAGACGTCATAGATTACAATAGTTGGTGGCATAAAATGCCATGAACTAGTGTCAAGTATCGCTTGTAAGCGTAGCCCCAGGATATTTAAGACAACCGGAGACACCTGACGTTTTGATTGGATACTGATCTACCAAGTACTCATAATTACCAGCACGTTGTCAACGTTGTTATCCTCAGTTAACTACAGATCTTCACCTAACCGATGAACCCAAAAGCAGCCCTTGTGTCACTGAAACCCACTCTAAAATTATATTTCAATTTTTTCCTCTATATGTTTAAACATCACATTAAAAATAATTTTAATAAAAATAAATAATTCTCATATTTATAAAAAAATCAAAATAAAAAAACAAGCTGAGTAAAGTTTTCATTAGAATTACACAATGTATGTTGAAGGCAAAAAAACAATTCAAAAATACGAATAACGGATCAAATTCGTTTTATTACTTTTTATTCCTTTAAAAACATTTTGTTCTGTTGCTTCTTCTTCATAGCTCCTAATCTCCGACTTTTGAAAAAGACTACACTTTTCCTTTTTCAATGTATCCACTTTCAGATTTATTTATAAATAGAAGTATTTCTATACCATTTTTTTTTGTTTTTCCTGTTCCCACTCAATATACCGAAATATCGTAAAATACAGAAAAGTCTTTCATATTAATGCCATTCATCTTTCCTGAAAAAAATTCTTAATATATTTTCTATATTTAAAGGATTCAGGAAAATAAAAAGTAAAAAGAAGATATACAGCTAAGCTGTTTCTTTGAATGTCCGTCTACTGAATTTGTGTTTACTCAACATCAGCTACTAAAGAAGGAGATCGTGAGGAGGAGCGTCCCTCCCCCACTCATATACAGTCTTAGAGGTATTTTTTTTTCAACAGAGCGTTTTTTTTACTTTTAAACCATTAATTGTATTATCACATTATCTATGAATATTTAAAATCATACAATAGTCTTGCAATTCTTAATAAAAAAATTAACTACTAATATATTGTAAAATATCCTTTTAATAGATATACTATATAAATCTTCAACCCTTTCACAATAATAAACAATAAGTAGAGCAACAGGGAAATTTTTATACAAGACAGTGGAACGCAACTTTAAATTAATATTTCGACCTTATATCCAAGGGGCATCCTCAGCAAAACAAACGAAGAGAATAAAAAAAAATATAAAAGAAACTTACATTAAAATTCAATCCTTAAAACTGAAAAGTTTTTAATTTTTTTTTAAAACAGCCCTAATATCATTACTTCAAGGAAGTTCAACCAGGACTCAATTGACTTCCAGGACTTCGTCGCTACTTTCACAAGAAGCAATGACACAATCTTAGTTCCAAAGCTATCATAGGGAATTTGGCTTCAAGCCCTGGCCGCCCTCATAATCTCACTTTTTTTTAATGTTTCCTTCGTAATTTGCAATATATTTCAAAAAATTTGTAAATTTTGGCATTTTTCCTTATTTGCCCGCCTTTCTCTGAAATTTTGCTCATTTCTTCAAAATGAATTGCTGCATACGTGCTTAGCTAAAATATTTTTAAATATTTTTATGAATATTTTGAAGCGCACTTTGGTCTTACCGAGCTTAAAAGTACAATTAACGATTGTAAAATATAAAAATAACCTTTAGTCACCTCACTAGAGGCAAAGCGAATATTATCTGAAGTGATGGGCTTCACGCCTTGACCCCCTTATAAGTCTCAAAATGTGTATTTTTTCTCAAAATGTTCTTTATTTTTTTAATAATTTGCCTGTCTTCCTTCAATTTTTGTATTTGTCTTCCCTCCGCAAAACTTTTACCTCCTCTGAATGAGCCCCTATGTGCGTGAAAAATTTTGCTATATTATTTATTCTATTAGACAATTTTTTTTTTTTAATTAAGAAAAAAGGTAAGGCGATTAGCACCTTTTTGGTTGGACAGCCAAGGGTCAACCATCGTCGGCTATTTTTCCTAAAAGACAGCTTATCTCAAGCCTGTAATAGTTAGACAGCTAGTCACTCTGAGCAGTTTATATTATAATTAACTTGACAATGATAAGTCTTTTGTCGATAAGGATGGTACTAGACTTTAGCCTTCCCCCTCCCAGTCCTGTGGATTAGCTCCTAGCCAATATAGCAAACGCGAATGTAGGTCCGTAGCCCGGATTTTTGTTTGTTTGGGGGGGGGGGGGTATATATCTGGGTATAGACGTTTGTGTTATGTCTCTATGAGTCAGACAAACATTTTGGAGAGGGAGTTTTAAAATCCCTAACCCTTCCCCCGGGGATACGTCCCTCCTAGTAGGAATAATTCGTTATTAACCATTTTTGAAGTCAACTTAATTGAGAGTCACCTGTGGTCGGTTTGGAACACCTCCAGGCATTTTGACCTCCTTAGGTAAGCTTCGTTGACCGTCACCTTTCCTTGTGACGGCTTAAAGTTTAATTTGATACATCGTATCAGGTTGTAGTACACTCACAACATATTCTTCGACGTTCACTACTTCTTATCTTTTGGCAAAAACGTTTGGAAAATCATGAACATGAAAAAAAAACAAAAAAAAAAACTAAGCGATACCGAAGTGGATGTTACTGTAAAGCAAAAGGTATAAGAAATGTATATATATATATATATATATATATATATATATATATATATATATATATATATATATATATATATATATGTATAAACGGTGTATAATGTATATATAAACGGTGGAGAGCCGTTTTCGACGGCTCTCCACCACCTCATTAGAGCAAATACTAAAGGAAATGTACAACTACGATATCTTATTCTTGGGTCTCAAAATAGTTCATGTTCAAGATAGATCAATATATATATATATATATATATATATATATATATATATATATATATATATATATATATATATATATATATATATATATATATATATATATATATATATAAACTTCCAGAAAAATAGTTTCACATATAAGCTTTATATACGGCATATTTATTTACAAACGAATTATAAGGGCATTTGCAAAGGCCGACCAAAAGGATTCATTTTGATAATGATGTTCACACTTGGAGGCTTGAAAAAAATTTCCATTGCTATTATTCTTTGTTTAGCATCGTCTATCATCTAATCATAAAATAAAATTGTCTTAATCACAGGTGTAACAAACTCCTATTTATAGGGAAGAGATTTGCATACAGAAGGTTTTTCTTGTTCGCTTGTGGGTCCAAGCAAATTCCGTCCCAGATTTTGCATACAAGTCTCGTTATGTAAGTTAATTCGTAAGTTGTGCCATAACTCAATTTTTTGAAAGTGCTATCAGCTTTAGCGTAAAGAGCATGATATTGAGGAGGGGCGACCCTTCATATCCGGATTAAATCTGCCAAAACTAATATGCAAATTCTGTTTTAATTTTTTCATGTACGATAAGCCAAAATCGAAGTGAACCTGCCTATCTTTTTTTTTGAATATTTACTAAAATTGAAACACATTGACTATTTTAATTAACATAGGAAGCTTTTTAAAAGAGCTAACAGCACGGTGAAAAACGCGTAAGTAAGGAAGGTAAAGGAAATTCTTCCTTAACTTAATGACTAGACAAAAATGGATTTCTTTTTTTATTATAATATAAGAAAATTTTACTCACCAGAAGTCACTTAGAACATTCCATATCTCTACCAATGTAAATGATCGTAAAATATATATATATATATATCAATAGAACGAATGAAGTATTCAAACTGTATAAAATTATAATTTGAAACTCGATTTTATACTAAAAAACTGAATATATTAACACATAAACAAGACACGCCGGTTTTTTTTTAAACGGATAATGTACTTACCCTAAAAGGCATGTAGGCCATATATATATTATGTAGTAGAAATCTGGCCTACATAAATTATGTCAGAAACCTGTCCTTCATAACATATTACGCAATCCCAAATAGCACAGGATGAAACATAATCTCCCCAAAGTATAACTTAGATCTCTACTGACAAGCGAAAGATGTGTGACCAACCTTTCTCAAATGATGTATTTACTTCCTTTTGATATCTTATAAATAGTAAAGGAACCGAATAATTTGAAAAAAAAAATGAATTAAAGCTTTGGTAACAGAAAAGTAAAAGAAAATCTCATTGTGTTTCTGGTGAAGATTATTATTTTTGTTTAAGTGTTCTGTTCAAATTTAAGTTTTTTTTAAAATATTTTTTGATGATGTGCAAATTTTTATATTAGGTGTATCTAAGCGAATTTTATGCGAACTTAGCATGACAATATAAATTGAAATGTAAGTGACACTTGGGAAAATATTTTCTTGTGTATTGTTGATTCAGTTTTAGTGTCTTTTTTTTATTTTTTTTTCTTTTTATTTTTACCTTTTTTTGAGTATTTAAAATCGTTTTTTTTTTTGGAAACAAAAAAGTTTTTTGAAATCCTGGGGAAAAAATTTAAAAATTTGAAAAATTTTTTTATTTTTTAAAAACAAAAACTGAAATTCTAATTATATTTAGAAAGTTTCATTTCTAAGTTAAAATCCCATTTCCTTGATAACTAAATTAATTCTTAATATTTGCTGTAATTCCCGGAAGTTGACAGATTAAGGTGGAACAGTTCTGTCAAATGCCCGGATGTGTATCTGCATATTGTGCTGAATATAAGTTACCAATTTAGATTATTTGAGTGAGTTCGAATTCTGTATCTGTCCTCGCCATATGTACATTCACTGTATTATATGTACAAATAAACATTTTATACTCTAAACATAAACTATGTGATGGTTAGAGATTCTAGACATCCTCCACCGGTAGAACCCAGATAATAGGCCAACGCTACCATAAGGCCCTAAAGAGAAGAAGTCTCACTCTACAGAGAAGTAGACAATTCACAGAGAAGTGAACACAGAAAGTTTACAATGTATATAAGCAAAATGTTTAGATTTATTGCTTGATTTATTTCCTACTGCCATTTTATATATTTCTTTATATAGATTTATTATAGATTATACGCATACGCAACTTCTTTCCTAATATACACGTCTATCATCGATAAATCACGTCTATCATCCACCTTGGGGCAGGAGTAAGATAGATAGGTATACAGTAAAGGTAATGCAAATTATCTACCAGTTCTCAGAGGGGTTTAGGGAAATTCCTGTGTTTACACTCGAAAATGGCAAAAAACAACAACATGAAAAGTGCACGGAATCACCATAGTCAAAAACTCTAAAACCAGAGGTTTTTAGCCCCCCCCCCAACCATTGACAACGCAAGAATATAATATTCTTCTAGCAACAATCGATAGCTACACAAAAGTGCTTCGCTATTTATTATGTTCCACTTAACTTTTTTAGTTGTATTAGGGAAATTCCTAGTCGAAAGTAGAGTAGTAGGTTATACTTCTGGGCCTTTATGTTCCTTCCTGTGTTATTCTGGGCCTTTACGTTCCTTGGCACCTTTCCAGACGAGCGGGGATTCCCCACTGGTCCGGTTTTATTTCGAGAGTAGTTTGATTAAGAATTTAAAATGTCGAGAATTGTTTGATTGACATTTGCAAAAAGGGGTAAGGGATTTGCGGATTGGAGTGTAACTCGAGAGTAGTTTGTTATTAAAAAATTGGATACTACAATCAGAATTGTTTTATTGACATTTGCAAAAAGGGGTAAGGGATTTGCAAATTGGATTGCATGAAGGTGGAAAAAAAAGGAAAAAAAAGGGTTAAAGTAATTATCAGTTAAGGTAAGCCCTCGGGGTTGTTAACTCAGGCAATTTGTTATAAATTTGAGACAACATCAATCTATGAATATGGTTAATGATGATAGAATAACATTGTGAGTTAACCTAGCTTTACTTCTTCGATGTGTTCTGTATAATAAACAAGTTGTGTTTGAACAGTGTTGTCAGTTTAAAATAGGGTCCAACGTTATAGTATACTAAAAAGTTGATACTAAGAGAGATGTAGATGGCAAGAAAAGAACTTTAATAAAGAAATTCAGAACAAACCATAAAAATCCTTACAGATCATAGGAATTACCATGTTATTTGCTTGCCTTACGTTCCTTGGCACCTTTCCAGAGAATGTACTTGACGATAGAGAAAAAGGGTTGACTCCCTCACACAGTTTGACATAGACATTTTTTTGTAAATCGAAAACTAGAGATTGTCAAATTGCGTATTTAGGAATGGTTTTGTAGGGAAAGCTGTCTATCACTCATGTGTTATCCACAGTTCCATTTCCTTGAAGTCTGTGCTATCAAGAGCGGTTTCTGATTTGTTTTGGACAATTGCCTTTAGCCAACAATAGTTTGATATGAATGTGTCGGTAGATAGGATTTGCGAATTTGATCCTATTAAGGTGGAAAAAAGGGTTTAGCAT
Source organism: Artemia sp. Qi Xiang Cuo (assembly GCF_049724085.1). Taxonomy (NCBI): domain Eukaryota; kingdom Metazoa; phylum Arthropoda; class Branchiopoda; order Anostraca; family Artemiidae; genus Artemia; species Artemia sp. Qi Xiang Cuo. The sequence goes on from NW_028297431.1 coordinate 1,834,070, forward strand.
TTGCGAATACTGTGTGGATGAGTTGAAATAAAAAAATTTTAACAATAAATGGCTGAAAAGTGTTTTGGGGGAGATGGGATGATTTTGTACTGTATAATACACAAGTGATGTTTGGACAGTGTTGTCAATTTAAAATAGTTTAACGTTATACTATACGAAGAAGTTGATACTAAGAGGGGTGTAAATGACAAGAAAAGAATTGTAATAACGGATAACTTTACTTCTTCGATGGGTTCTGTATAATACATAAGTGCTGGGTGATGGCAGAAGGATCTCGTATGTGTCTGTATGGGCGTGTTTTGTCTCTTTGGGCTTTGTGTGTCTCGTAGGACTGTTTGAGTGTTTTTTGTGTTTTTTGTGTCTTTGGGCTGGTTGTGTCTCTTTGGGCTTTGTGTGTCTCTTTTGGATGTGTGCGTCTCTTTGAGCTGTATGTGTCTCTTTGGTTTGTGGGTGTCTCTTTGTGATGTTTGTGTCTCTTTATGCTGTGTGTGTCTTTTTGGACTGTGTGTCTTTTTGGGGTGTTTGAGTCTTTTTGGTCTGTATGTGTCTCTTTTGGGCTGTTTGAGTCTTTTAGGTCTGTGTTTGTCTCTTTGGGTTGTGTTTATCTTTGGGCTGTCTGTGTCTCTTTGGGCTGTTTGTGTGGGCTATGTGTCTATTTGTGCTGTTTGAGTCTTTTTGTTGTGTTTGTGTCTCTTTGAGCTGTTTGAGTCTTTTTGGTCTGTGTGGGTCTCTTTGGGCTGTTTGTGTCTCTTTGGGCTGTTTGCGTTTCTTTGGGCTATGTATGTCTCTTTGGGGTGTTTGAGTCATTTTGGTCTGTGTGTGTTTCTTTTGGCAGTTTGTGTCTCTTAGGGCAGTGTGTTTCCCTTTGGGCTATGTGTGTCTCTTTCGGATGTTTGAATCTTTTTGGTCTGTATTTGTCTGTATGGGCGTTTTTGTCTATTTGGGCTGGTTTTTGTCTCTTCTGTTTGTGGCTATTAGTGCTGTGTGTGTCTATTTATGATGTGTGTTTATTTTTGCAGTTTGTGTCTATTTTGGCCGTGTGTGTCTCTATGGGCTATGTGTGTTTCTTTTGGCTGTTTTAATATTTTTTGTCTGTATGTGTCTGTATGGGCGTGTTTTTCTATTTTGGCTGTGTGTTTGTCTTTTGGCTTTGTCTTTCTATTAGGGCTGTATTTGTGTGTGTCTATTTATGCAGTGTGTGTGTATTTTGGCTATGTGTGTCTATTTGGGCTGTTTGAATCTTTTGGTCTGTATGTGTCTGTATGGGCGTGTTTTTTCTATTTTGGCTGTTGGTGTGTAGTTTTGCGTTGTGTCTTTTTTGGGAGTTTGAATCTTTTTGGTCTGTGTGTGTCTCTTTTGGCTGTTTGTGTCGTTTTGGGCTTTGTGTGTCTCTGTTGGATGTGTACGTCTCTTTGGGCCGTGTGCGTCTCTTTGAGCTGTGGGTGTCTCTTTGTGATGTATGTGTCTCTTTAGGCTGTGTGTGTCTCTTTGGACTGGGTGTCTTTTTGGGGTGTTTGAGTCTTTTTGGTCTGTATGTGCCTTATTGGGTTATGTGGGTCTCTTTAGGCTGTTTGAGTCTTTTTGGACTGTGTATGTCTCTTTGGACTGTGGGTGTCTCTTTGGGGTATGAGTTGATTGACAGAAGGATGGATTAGCGAAGTTATAGTGGTGGGCGAGTTTCTAGCGAAAAAACTAAGCTAATAAGGGCTCTTTGGGCTGTTTGAATCTGTTTGGTCTGTATGTGTGTGTATGGGCGTTTTTTGTCTCTTTGGGCTGTGTGTGTCTCCTTGGGCTTTGTGTGTCTCTTTGGGCTGTTCGAGTCTTTTTGGTCTGTTTGTGTCTCTTTGGGCTGTGTGTGTCTTTTTGGTCTGTTTCTGTTTCTTTGGTCTGTGTGTGTCTCTTTGGGCTGTGTGTGTCTATGTGGTCTTTGAGTCTTTTTTTTCTTTTTGTATCTGTATTGGGCTGTTTGAGTCTTTTTGGTGTGTGTTTGTCTCTTTGTGCTGTTTGTGTCTCTTTGGGCTGTGTTTTTTTCTTTGGGCTATGTGTGTCTCTTTTGAATGTTTGTGTCAATTTTGTCTGTGTGAGTGTCTGTTGGCTGTTTGTGTCTATTTGGTCCGTGTGTGTCTCATTGGGCTTTTTGTGTCTCTTCGGGCTGTGTGTGTCTCTTTAGCCTGTGTGTGTCTCTTTGGGCTGTGTGTATATCTTTAGGCTGTGTGTCTCTTTGGGCAGTTTGAATCTTTTTGGTATGCGTGTGTCTCTTTTGGCTGTTTGTGTCGTTTTGGGCTATGTGTGTCTCTGTTGGATGTGTGAGTCTATTTGGGCCGTGTGCGTGTCTTTGATCTGTTTGTGTCTCTTTTGGCTGTGTGTGTCTCTTTGTGATGTGTGTGTCTCTTTAGGATGTGTGTGTCTCTTTGGACTATGTGTCTTTTTGGACTCTGTTTGGTCTGTGTGTGTCTCTTTGGGCTTTGTGTGTCTCTTTGGGATATGTGTGTCTTTTTGGGTTGTTTGAGTCTTTTTGGACTGTGTATGTCTCTTTCGGATGTTTGTGTCTCTTTTGACTGTGGGTGTCTCTTTGGGCTGTGGGTTGAATGGCAGAAGGATGTATTAGCGAAGTTATAGTGCAGGGCGAGTTGCTAGCGAAAAATCTAAGCTAATAAGGGTTTTTGACCGTAAACTTTAGCTTTTTGTAAGAAAATTATGGAAAAAAACAATTCGTTGGTTCATAGGTGAAACTTAAGTCCAGGTATAGATCGAAAAATAAACTATTTCTGCAGAATCTGAGCTAATAAGGGTTTTTGACCATAAACTCTAGTGTCCTATAAGAAAATTATGCAAAACACAATGCTATCGTTCAAATGTGAAACTTAGGTCCATTCTCTGGTTCAAATGTAGAAAAACCCGTGTGGGTGAGTTGAAATAAAAAAAATTTAACAAGAAATGACTGAAAAATGTTTTGGGGGAGATGGCTTGATGGGCAGAAGGATGTATTAGCGAAGTTATAGTGGAGGGAATCCTTCTGCCAATCAAGCCATTTCCCCCAAAACACTTTTCAGTCATTTCTTGTTAATTTTTTTTTATTTCAACTCACCCACACGGGTTTTTCCACATTTGAACCAGAGAATGGACCTAAGTTTCACATTTGAACGATAGAATTGTATTTTGCATAATTTTCTTATAGGAAACTAGAGTTTATGGTCAAAAACCCTTATTAGCTCAGATTCAACAGAAATAGTTTATTTTTCGATCCATACCTGGACTTAAGTTTCACCTATGAACCAACGAATTGTATTTTCCATAATTTTCTTACAAAAAACTAGAGTTTACGGTCAAAAACCCTTATTAGCTTAGATTTTTCGCTAGCAACTCGCCCTCCACTATAACTTCGCTAATACATCCTTCTGCCATTCAACCCACAGCCCAAAGAGACACCCACAGTCAAAAGAGACACAAACATCCGAAAGAGACATACACAGTCCAAAAAGACTCAAACAACCCAAAGAGACACACATAGCCCAAAGAGACACACATAGCACAAAGAGACACACACAGACCAAACAGACTCCAAAAAGACACATATTCCCAAGAGACACACACATCCTAAAGAGACAGACACAACACAAAAAGACACACACAGACCAAAGAGACACATACATCTCAAAGAGACGCGCACGGCCCAAAGAGACGCACACATCCAACAGAGACACACATAGCCCAACACGACACACACAGCCAAAAGAGACACACGCATACCAAATAGATTCACACTTCCCACAGAGACACACAGCCTAAAGAGATACACACAGCCCAAAGAGACACACACAGGCTAAAGAGACACACACAGCCCGAAGAGACACACAAAGCCCAATGAGACACACACGGCCCTAAGAGACACAAACAGCCAAAAGAAACACACACAGACCAAAATGACTCAAACAGCCCAAAGGGACACACATAGCCCAAAGAAACACAAACATCCCAAAGAGACACAAACAGCCCAAAGAGACAAACACACACCAAAAAGACTCAAACAGCCCAATACAGATACAAACAGAAAAAAAAGACTCAAACAGCCCAAAGAAACACACAGCCCAAAGAGACACACACAGCCCAAAGAAAAAGAAACATCCCAAAGAGACACAAACAGCCCAAAGAGACACAAACAGACCAAAAAGACTCGAACAGCCCAAAGAGACACACAAAGCCCAAGGAGATACACACAGACCAAAGAGACAAAAAACACTCATACACACACATACAGACCAAAAAGATTCAAACAGCCCAAAGAGCACTTATTAGCTTAGTTTTTTCGCTAGCAACTCGCCCTCCACTATAACTTCGCTAATACATCCTTCTGTCAATCAACTCATACCCCAAAGAGACACCCACAGTCCAAAGAGACATACACAGTCCAAAAAGACTCAAACAGCCTAAAGAGACACACATAACCCAATAAGGCACATACAGACCAAAAAGACTCAAACACCCCAAAAAGACACCCAGTCCAAATAGACACACACAGACAAAAGAGACACACATCACAAAGAGACACCCACAGCTCAAATAGACGTACACGGCCCAAAGAGACGCACACATCCAACAGAGACACACAAAGCCCAAAACGACACAAACAGCCAAAAGAGACACACACAGACCAAAAAGATTCACACGGCCAAAAGACACACAAAGCATAAATAGACACAAACTGTCAAAAGAGAAAAAACACGCCCATACATACAAATACAGACCAAAAGATTCACACAGCCCAAAGAGACACAAATAGCCAAAAGACACAAACACAGGATCAATATAAAAATACACCCCTAATATAAACAAAAAGCCAACACAGAAACACACTGCCAAAATAGAAAAAAACGCCCATACAGACACATACAGACCAAAAAGATTCAAACAGCCAAAAGAAACACACAACGCCCAGAGAGACACACACGGCCCTAAGAGACACAAACGGCAAAAAGAAACACACAGCATAAAGAGACACACACAGCCCGAAGAGGCACACAAAGAAGAGACACACACCAGCCCAAAGATACAAAAACGCCCATACAGACACATACAGACCAAAAAGATTCAAACAGCCAAAAGAGACACACATAGCCCAGAGAGACACACACGGCCCTAAGAGACACAAACAGCCAAAAGAAACACACGCAGACCAAAATGACTCAAACAGCCCAAAGAGAAACACATAGCCCAAAGAAACACAAACAGCCCTAAGAAACACAAACAGCCCAAAGAGACAAACACAGACCAAACAGACTCAAACATCCCAATGAAACACAAAAAGCACCATAAGACTCAAACGGCACAAATAGACACATAGCCCACACAAACAGCCCAAAGAGACACAGACCGCCCAAAGAGAAACACAACCCAAAGAGAAAACCACATAACTCAAAGACTCAAACATCCCAAAAGAGACACATACAGACCAAAAAGACTCACACACCCCAAAAAGACACACAGTCCAAAAAGACACACACATACAAAAGAGACAAAAACATCACAAAGAGACACACACAAACCACAGAGACACATACAGCTCAAAGAGACGCACACATCCAAAAGAGACACACAAAGCCCAAAGACACACACCCACCCCAGACACCCACAAAAGACAAAACCGACTAAACCCGTCCTAAGAGACACACACAGCCCAAAGACACAAAAAACGCCCATACAGACACATACGAGATCCTTCTGCCATCACCCAGCACTTATGTATTATACAGAACCCATCGAAGAAGTAAAGTTATCCGTTATTACAATTCTTTTCTTGTCATTTACACCCCTCTTAGTATCAACTTCTTCGTATAGTATAACGTTAAACTATTTTAAATTGACAACACTGTCCAAACATCACTTGTGTATTATACAGTACAAAATCAACCCATCTCCCCCAAAACACTTTCAGCCCTTTCTTGTTAAAATTTTTTTATTTCAACTCATCCACACAGTATTCGCAAATGCTAAACCCTTTTTTCCACCTTAATAGGATCAAATTCGCAAATCCTATCTACCGACACATTCATATCAAACTATTGTTGGCTAAAGGCAATTGTCCAAAACAAATCAGAAACCGCTCTTGATAGCACAGACTTCAAGGAAATGGAACTGTGGATAACACATGAGTGATAGACAGCTTTCCCTACAAAACCATTCCTAAATACGCAATTTGACAATCTCTAGTTTTCGATTTACAAAAAAATGTCTATGTCAAACTGTGTGAGGGAGTCAACCCTTTTTCTCTATCGTCAAGTACATTCTCTGGAAAGGTGCCAAGGAACGTAAGGCAAGCAAATAACATGGTAATTCCTATGATCTGTAAGGATTTTTATGGTTTGTTCTGAATTTCTTTATTAAAGTTCTTTTCTTGCCATCTACATCTCTCTTAGTATCAACTTTTTAGTATACTATAACGTTGGACCCTATTTTAAACTGACAACACTGTTCAAACACAACTTGTTTATTATACAGAACACATCGAAGAAGTAAAGCTAGGTCAACTCACAATGTCATTCTATCATCATTAACCATTTTCATAGATTGATGTTGTCTCAAATTTATAACAAATTGCCTGAGTTAACAACCCTGAGGGGTTACCTTAACTGATAATTAGTTTAACCTTTTTTTTCTTTTTTTTCCCACCTTCATGCAATCCAATTTGCAAATCCCTTACCCCTTTTTGCAAATGTCAATCAAACAATTCTGATTGTAGTATCCAATTTTTTAATAACAAACTACTCTCGAGTTACACTCCAATCAGCAAATCCCTTACCCCTTTTTGCAAATGTCAATCAAACAATTCTCGACATTTTAAATTCTTAATCAAACTACTCTCGAAATAAAACCGGACCAGTGGGGAATCCCCGCTCGTCTGGAAAGGTGCCAAGGACCGTAAAGGCCCAGAATAACACAGGAAGGAACATAAAGGCCCAGAAGTATAACCTACTACTCTACTTTCGACGAGTAATGTCCCTAATACACCTAAATAAGTTAAGTGGAACATAATACCGAGCGCAGCACGTTTGTGGATCTATCGTTTGTTGCTAGAAGAATTTTTTATTCGTGCGTTGTCATTGGGTGAGGGGGGGGCAAAATACCTCTGGTCTTAGAGTGTTTGACTATGGTGATTCCGTGCACTGTTCATGTTGTTGTTTTTTGCCATTTTCGAGTGTAAACACAGGAATTTCCCTAAACCCCTCTGAGAACTGGTAGATAATTTGCATTACCTTTACTGTATACCTATCTATCTTACTCCTGCCCTAAGGTGGATGATAGACGTGATTTATCGATGATAGACGTGTATATTAGGAAAGAAGCTGCGTATGCGTATAATCTATAATAAATCTATATAAAGAAATATATAAAATAGCAGTAGGAAATAAATCAAGCAATAAATCTAAACATTTTGCTTATATACATTGTAAACTTTCTGTGTTCACTTCTCTGTGAATTGTCTACTTCTCTGTAGAGTGAGACTTCTTCTCTTTAGGGCCATATGGTAGCGTTGGCCTATTATCTGGGTTCTACCGGTGGAGGATGTCTATAATCTCAAACCATCACATAGTTTAGGTTTAGAGTATAAAATGTTTATTTATACATATAATACAGTGAATATACATATGGCGAGGACAGATACAGAATTCGAACTCACTCAAATAATCTAAATTGGTAACTTATATTCAGCACAATATGCAGATACACATCCGGGCATTTGACAGAACTGTTCCACCTTAATCTGTCAACTTCCAGGAATTACAGCAAATATTCAGAATTAATTTAGTTATCAAGGAAATGGGATTTTAACTAGGAAATGAACCTTTTGACATATACTTAGAATTTTAATTATTGGTTTTAACCAAGAAAAACCTATTTCCAAAGTTTAAAGATTTTCCCCGGTGTTTTAAAAATCTTTTTTGTTTTTTTCAAAAAAAAAAACGATTTTATATCCTCAAACAATGGTTCACTTAACAAGAACATAAAATAAAATACTGACACTAAAACTGAATCAACAAGACACAAGAAAATATTTTCCCAATTGTCACTTACATTTCAATTTATATTGTCATGCTAAGTTCGCATAAAATTCGCGTAGCTACACCTAATATAAAAATTTGCACATCATCAAAAAATATTTTAAAAAAAACTTAAATTTGAACAGAACACATAAACAAAAATAATAATCTTCACCAGAAACACAAAGAGATTTTCATTTAATTTTCTATTACTAAGGCTTTAATTCATTTTTTTTCAAATTATTCGGTCCATTTACTATTTATAAGATATCAAAAGGAAGTAAATAAATCATTTTAGAAAGGTTGGTAACACATCTTTCGCTTATCAGTAGAGATCTAAGTTATACTTTGGGGAGATTATGTTTCATCCTGTGCTATTTGGGATTGCGTAATATTTTATGAAGAACAGGTTACTGACATAATTCATGTAGGCCAGATTTCTACTTCATAATATATATATGGCCTACATGCCTTTTAGGGTAAGTACATTATCCGTGTAAAAAAAACCGGTGGGTCTTGTTTATGTGTTCATATATTCAGTTTGTTTTTAAGTATAAAATCGAGTTTCAAATTAGAATTTTATACAGTTTGGATACTTCATTCGTTCTATTGATATATATATATTTTACGATCATTTACATTGGTAGAGATATGGAATGTTCTAAGCGACTTCTGGTGAGTAAAATTTTCTTATATTATAATAAAAAAAGAAATCCATTTTTGTCTAGTCATTAAGTTAAGGAAGAATTTCCTTTACCTTCCTTACTTACGCGTTTTTCACCGTGCTGTTAGCTCTTTTAAAAAGCTTCCTATGTTAATTAAAATAGTCCATGTGTTTCAATTTTAGTAAATATTCAAAAAAAAAGAGAGGCAGGTTCACTTCGATTTTGGCTCATCGTACATGAAAAAATTAAAACAGAATTTGCATATTAGTTTTGGCAGATTTAATCCGGATATGAAGGGTCGCCCCCTCCTCAATATCATGCTCTTTACGCTAAAGCTGATAGCACTTTCAAAAAATTGAGTTATGGCACAACTTACGAATTAACTTACATAACGAAACTTCTACATTTATATGTTTTTATCACGTATATTAAGGGGTTTACCCCTAGTCAATACCTCGCTCTTTACGCTAAAGTTCGAATTTTGTTCGAATCACAAACTCTTGAATCACAAAGGCCGGTTAATTAGAATAGATACCTCTTTTGAAAGTGCTAAAAAAACTTTAGTGTAAAGGGGTGAGGTATTGACTAGAGGGTGAACCCCTTCATATACTTAATAATTTTTTGGTTCAGGTTATGTCTAGAAGTCTTCTTTCTTCCTTTTTTCTGTGATTTTAAGTATTTCGCAATTTAGGTATATAAAGTTTTAAAAGCTTTGCAAATAAAATTGAAAAAGATCTATAATTATCAACTTTTTGTGTTTGGTACTATGGAATTGAAAGGTTTAATACCCTCCATTAATATTCTGAATAAGTAAGAATTGAACTGGCTAATTAAATTGTGTCATTTTTTCAACTTTTGGAAGTTTGGTACTGTGGTATTGAAGGGGCACTGCCGTCTCATAAGCTAAATAGTTTGAAAACTGAAAATGATTTTTATTTTAGAATGCTGTTGATCAGCCATCGTAACAAAAGCGTGCAAAATTGGACGAATCCCAGGACAACATTGAGACAGGATTAATCGAATCATTACATGCAATCAGGCCAAGTTTAATTCGCTTCGCTCCGCATTCCGAAGGGAAGAAGGAATCTGGCGAGCTAGCTGTGATTTTCGACGTAAGTTGAAATAGATATTCTGAAAATATTTTAATAATTTATTAAATAGATATCTTCTACGCTTGAAGCGAATAATGCTCTTTGGGCGATTGAGTTGTAAAAAATATAGGACGCAATATAGCTGAATTAGCATATATATATTTGGGATACTGAGATGCAAGAGCCTTCTGGGATAGCAGTGCCATTGAATCATAAACCATCTCAATTTACTGGACCTGAACCAACTCTAGCACTACCAATGGAGTTTAGAGACGAACCTTCATTAGTTCTAGACAATATGGAGTGGTTTAGAGGGTTTCCTAATGATTGTTTTGGGAATGTGGCTAGTGTAGATGATTTAACTTGTGACATTGACGTGATAGAGGATCCAGAGTGGGCAGATATATTTATGCTTGAGAATTTAAGTGATGTTAGTAGGATAACTGAACCGGGTCATCATATAGAATTTACGTCACAGGACAATACAGGCTGGATCAATCAGCTGTCCGTAAACACACTGGAAGACATGCTAACTAGCCTAGGGGACTTTATGCTATCTCCATCTAATTTAATTGAACAGACGGAGGGTGGTGTTATTGACAATTCTATGTCACCCCCCACCATTCCGCTTAATGATAAACCTAGTGCTAGTAATAGTAGTAGTAGTAATACAGCAACAACAATGCAAATTGTTGAACTTAATTTTTCCGGGGACATTTTTGACGATGGTTTTATAATTAGTGAATTGGATCCTGTACAAATAGGTGCAGGACATGAAAATAGTGTCGTGTCCCCGGAACTACGTGAATTTTATTTGTTAGAATATGCTATTGGTCCCTTACAAACATAGATGGTAGATTTCAATCCACCTGAGGAGAACGTGGTTCACGGTGGGGTTATTTTAACAGGTCCTGTAAATCTTCTCAATACCAACGTCGATCAAATTCAAGCCAAGCTAGAGAGTTCGAGTCGGAATTGGGGGGGGGGTCAAGGGGGGGGGGTTAAAGCATCGGTAAATTAACAAGTTTATTTACAAAAGGGGACATCTGGAGATATTTTTATTTTCATTTTTCAACTGGCAATCAAACTTTTTACCCTGGTCTAAATGAATTTGAGGGTAACTTTTTCAACTGGGTAAATAAATTAATTTCAACTTTGCACACGTTTAACGAGAGGGGAAGTGGGTCAACCATTTTATACATTGAGCACATAGATCTGAATCTCAGTAGATTTTAAAAAAAATTTATTTTAAGAGGGGTGGGGGGCAACAAAATAAAATGCCATCAAGATTTATCGGCTACAGGAGGGGTTCAAGGTTTCAGATTTGACACGGGGTTGCAATGCTTTAAATATGCATTTTTAGCAGGAGCGCATAAGACATTAAAAGATTCATGAATGAAAAGTCTCGACGGACTATATTAGCATCTTTTCCCTACGTGGATTAGTTTGCGCCGATTGTACATTTTTGTTTTTTTATTGGTGGTGGTTTTATTGGTTTTTAGTTTTATCTTGTTTTTTTTTGTCTTTTGTACTGAAGACACCTTGTTTGTACACAGGCAAAATATCCGTGTTGTTTTGTTTCTGTTGCTTTTATTTTCTCTCCACTGGCCACAGTCTCGTTTGTTTGTTTTTTTTAGAGATTTTTTCTCTTTGTTGGTTTTTTGTAATGACTGCCCAGTTCGGCTAGTTAGCTAACAAAAGGATTATTTCGCAACTGAATAATTAAATTAATTTACAGTTTTTTTATTTTTCCTCAGTTACTCTGGTGTCCTCACTGAAGTAACTCTATATTAGCATCTTTTCCCTATGTGGATTAGTTTGCGCCGATTGTACATTTTTGTGTTTTTTTTTGGTGGTGGTTTTATTGGTTTTTAGTTTTATCTTGTTTTTTTGTGTCTTTTGTACTGAAGACGCCTTGTTTGTATACAGGCGAAATATCCGCGTTGTTTTGTTTCTGTTGTTTTTCTTTTCTCTGCCCTGGCCACAGTCTAGTTTGTTTGTTTTTTTTTTTATAGATTTTTCTCTTTGTTGGTTTTTTTTTTATTTTGCTGTCTATATGGCACACTGCTTTCTATCTACGCTACATTACATGAATAGCACGAGAACGCTACACATAAAACTATCTGAACATCTAACAATAAATATAAGAACGATTTAAAGCACACAATATTGGGTTTACCATGTTCACTGGTAACATTAAAGCACTTTCACTGGGTATGTTTCCTATGTAATATTAATGATAGAATATTGAAATTTTGAGTTGTCAAAGTTATTAAGAAGTAACATCTGTAGATTCACACCTATTTCATCATCTTCGAGTCTTTAGCGTACTCAATCCTTCGTTTGTAAATTATTGTCCTCCACTCTTTTTGTCTTGGCAAAAATTTTGAAGCACTTACGATATGGTTTCTTTATGGAACAGTTCGAGCATGATTGTGTTCACACGACGAGCTTTCTCTAATTTTCAATTGGGAAATGATGCTTCCATCTCCATGTGTGGGAATATGCTATCAGAGTTCATTCTCACCTGCTTTCTGATAGTTCATAGGGTGCCTTATCATTAAGGGGTCGAACACTGAGAGTGGGTTTATTTTATTCTCAGCATATCATTTTTGGGATATTTTGAGGCACACAGGGAATGTACTCTCGTATAAAATTGTTAATTCGTGCTCTTAGGGTTAAAAGTTCTCTTATAAAATTGTTAGGTCATGGCTTGTGTCTATTAAGCTTTGCGGTGATTCCTTGGTTAATCACATGGGACTTGCTATTTGGCTCTGGAACAGGTCTACGTCGAACTGTAGTGACTCCTTCAATATATTGTCCTTAACTTGTGGGAGGGGCATATTGTCACTGAGGGGTTAGTCACTGGGGCTAATTTTGGTTTCCGTAATTCAATGGTGGGTTTCCAGGTCCATTTTTCAGAAATTATCTCGTAATATTATGGGATAACAGAGATATGAACTTTCCACACAGAGGGGATAGGATGGGTTCGGAGAGATGGTCAAAAGGGATTTGACGCGTGAATCTGCGTGATAAATAATTTTTGGGATCATCAAATATCATAACTATACAGTCAAATGGTTCATGTGTCCATAAGGATTATCATGGGTAATATCTAGGTACTTATATCTTGTACTGGTCGATGGGGTTCTCAGAATTTATGTGATTATATAGTTCGATAATGCACTGGATACCGAGATTCAAATATAATGTTACCAGATACGTAATATGGTTCATGGTCGAGGAAACAACGATTAAAAGGTAACTTCAATTTTCGTAGACGTAGCTGGGATGAAAATTGGCTGGAGTCTGTGGTGAGTACTCTTCGTTGGTTGAGGTATGATGAAGATGCTACTAGGTTGTATCTGCATTGGACAACTCATTGTAATGATCGATATCCAATTTGTCAATCCACTTCCTGTAATAAAAATAACAAAGCAGAATCACGAGTTCTATAAAATCAAGAAGTCATAATACATGATAAAATGTGCTATTAGGTGCATTTTGGGTTGAATGTAACCTTACAAGACAACCTTAAATAGATACACTAACCCTACTACATGAATATTGGCTTTAATAAAACAACATTATTATCATGTTGGTTTCACATGGATTTGAGAAAGGAAACAACAATAAAAGGCCTATTTAATTCTTCAACACTTATTAAATTCTCTCTTAGATTTAAAACAATCCTTTAAACATAGGTTACTCTACATTATTAAGTTTGAGGTCTAATGTTACAACATATTTCATGCCTGTATTGTTCACGCACCTCCGTGCTGTTTAAGAAACGCATGTTGCAGCGTCATAACCACACGGTTTTACGTAAACAACCTTACAATGAGGGAACAAGACATAAAAAGGACGAGTGGAGACCTCCATACCCACTTGTTTTCTAATGTCTTCCCTTTTTCTTGGCTTAGACGTTCTCAGGGGGTTCCGGGTTTAACCTCTGCATTTCAGCTGTTTCCCCGTGTTCTTCTCTTGGTTTTCGCCTTCTTAGTCTCGGGATTTTTCCATAATTAAAAGTCTGTTAGGTTCTCATGGTCAGGGAAATGGCGAATACGAAACATACGGTCAATATTATGTTCCACCAAAAATTGGTTGAGAATAATCCGTATCTATCATCCACAAACGTTAATCTCTGGTCTTCATTCGTAAACAGGGGGATTTGTGAGTCTAATGCTTCTCTTATTTTTGTAAGTTTTAGTGTCCCTTTATTCTTTTCTATTTTGGACCATATCGAGGTTTTCATTTCCTCGTTTTCTATATTGGGAACAGTGTACGACAGGTTAATTGCTTTGAAATTGATTATTTTGGGACTTATTATCTTTGTGCTCGTGGTAATCAACGGCGTTCGAACAATTGACTCTTTAGTTATAAATCGACATCCTTGTTTTATGGTTATCGTACCCACATCTTGTAACAGTAATTCTGTTTCGTAACTTGGGTCTATTCTTTCTGTATTATTGTAACAAGACATAGTTCCAACAGTTTCTCTTGGAACAGAAAATAACCAAAGGTCGTTTCTAAAGTGTATGAATATTTCTCGCTTAGTACTTCCTATCAAGGCTTCTTTCAGTTGGACTGGATACATCGTACTGGAATTGTACGGATAGACTTTTTATATTAAAGGAAATTATTCGAATTAATTATATACAATGTGACTTTTTAATTAGAATTTGTTTTCGGGAACTGATATATGTTGAACAGTCGGTATCAGACGGTTTTGATTAATGCAAAGCCATGATATAAGTTGAACAAAAGTTTTCTTTAGTCTTTTTATAATTTTATTATTTTTTTACTTGTGAGCTGTTTTTTTTTTCAAGTTATTATTCCTTTATGACGCCTATACATAAAAATTTTTTTTTTGTATTGTTAATGGTATTTTAATCTGTCCGGTTTCTTAAATGTTCTACCCGATTGTGTCCTTACTTTCTCCTCGACTTCTTGCGGTTTTTTCTTTTTCGGTTTTTATATTGAAATAAGATCAAACTTTTTGTATTGTTTTTTCAAAAATTCTTGCCCTTTTAATTTTGTTTCTTTCGTGTGTACGGCTGCTGAAGTTGGTCTTGATTTCCCTATTTCTTTAACTACTATATGGTCTGATTCGCCGTCAGACTCTTCGGAACTGGTTTCCGATGATTCCGCATTAGAACTTATAGAGGTTGCACCTCGCTTTTTTGAGGTATCACCTCCCCTTCCTTCGTAAATTTCTACTCCTCTGGAAGTAGAAGGTTTATTCTCTAAGTCCTCGCTTTGATATTTCAACTCGGGAGATTTGAAAGATTCTTGAGAGCTTTGGGAGGAATCAAGAGTTTTTGCGGGGTTCCTCCACTGTTTGAATGCCATGTCTTCAGGGGGATGGGGCATTTTTTGCACTAGGGTTTCCCTCCATGAAGTCCACTGTTTAGGCTTGACCTTGGACACAGTTATGTCATGATATTGTCCTTGCTGGTCATCCTTGGGAGTTTTATTCTCGGGCAATGTACTTTGACTCGTTTTTATGGGGAAATTTATTAAATCCATAGCTTCTCGCAGATTTGTTTCAGTTGAATCTTTGGGAGGAGTTTTCCTTACAGCAATGCCGGGGGTTTCTACAGCTCTGTTTAATTCATCCTGTAAAGACAGGGGCCTTTCTATTGGTGTTGCAGGGGAAACCATATCGTCTGCAAATCTTTTGGGGGTACATGGGGTCGACATTCTATCGGGAAAAAATTGGGTTTTTGGAGATATTGTATAATCCAATTCTCCCGCGCTATCTGATGATGAACTTTTTGAATCTTTGGGTGTTTCTACTCTCTCTGGTAGTAGAGATTTTCTTTTAGGAATAACTAAATTTTTCAAAGCTAAAAATTCTTCAAAATTTTTCTCATCGCTCTTATCCTCGAAATGGTCTTGCTTGAAATTAAATGGTTTTAGCTCTGCCAATATTGATTTAAGGGGCTCATTTTCTGCATCTGACGAATCAGTAGAGGAGGGACGCAGTACCCATATTTCTGGAAATTTGGCTCTTTTTATTCGGCTAACATGTGCCTTGTAAGTTTTTCCGTTATCGGGGTTCACCATTTTAAAAGTGTAATCGTTATCGTACTTTTTCACTATTCTGTACGGTCCAGAAAATTTGTTGGAATGATTTGCCTTCCGTTTTTGCTTCGTTCTATAGGTAGACGCAGTCTCCTACTTTGGAATCTATACTCCCCTTGACTTTGGGTTGGTTTCTTAGCTCTTGGTTTATTTTACATTTTTCCAACTCTTGCCTAACTATTTTATAAGTTGTCCTCGTCCTATTTATGAATTCTTGTTTGTAATCCTCCGAGTTATTATAATACTGCCGAGATTCAATAATCTCATCATACGGGACTCTAAAATCACGACCAGAAAGTAAATAAAATGGGATGTCTTTAGTTGTTTCTGAATGAGCAGTATTGATTACGTTAGTTAAATAAGGTAAGAATTGATCCCAATCGTTCCTTTTGTCTTTTGTATAAATGCTTAATACATTCGAAAATATTTTATGCCTATTTTCTATTTTACCATTAGCTTGTGGGTGATATGGGGATGTCACCAACTTGTCTATATTAAGAAAACTCATTAAGTCTTTTGTTACTTTTGAAACAGAATTGCTTCCGTTGTCCCTTAAAACTTTATTTGGAACACCAAATTGTAAAAATGATTTCGCTAACGCCTTACTGGTGGCATAAGCACCTTTATTTTTTAATGCTTTTGCAAAATTAAATCCTGAAATGTAATCTAAAACTGAAAAAATACAAGTATGGCCTCTGTTGGAAACAGGCAAGCCTCCGCTGGTTCCGTATAATTCAAATGAGACAATATCGAAGGGGTACTTTGCTACCGAGACCCTTCCAATCGGAGGATTAGGATAAGCTTGGGGGATTTTTCTTAAGTTACACGCTTCGCATGTGCTTACAAATTCTTTAAGTTTTATTATTGCCGACGGCACGTAAAAATATTGTCTTAATTTATGGAAAGTTTTCGTTACCCCAAAGTGTCCACCTATATCGGAATGAAAATATTCCAACGAAAGTATTAATAATCCTTTGGTTAGTATAGTAATTACTGATAATTGTTGACTGTTTTTCTCAGCAATCATTATGGTGCCCTGTTTTTCATCATCAGGAGTGGATGAAAAAGTGCCCATCTCTTTTCTTATAGTTTAGAATTCGCACGTTAACACATAATCATTCATAAAATAATTAATAAGCGCTGAACACATTTCGTCCTTTTTTTTGCTTTCTTTTTATATTTTCTGAAGACAGGGGACAATGGTTAACCTTATTATCTTTTACTGTGTCTTTGACTTTGTTTTTCTTACATTCATGTTTGCTCATAGCATTGATAGTGTTAACTTCATTTTCCTCAGCTTCCGACGGAATATTTTCTGGGTATCTACTCAAAAAGTCACAAGCTGCGTTTTGTTTACCTTTTAAATGTTCAAATTCGTAATCTAGGTCTTGGATTTTCATAATCCATCTGGCTAGAATTCCCGTGGGGTTTTTAAATGTGCGCAGGTACTGCAAGCTTTTATGGTCTGATCGTAGTATCAATTTTCTACCAATTAAATAGTTTTTAAATTTTTCCAAGTGGTGGATTATAGATAATAATTCTAGGTTTGTGGCGGAATAACTACTTTGACCTTTTGATAAGATTCTACTCAAATAGCATATAACTTTTTCTATTTTTTTTTATTAGAAGGTCCTTGTAAAGGATCAGGGTTTCCTATGGGAATTATTTGCGAAAGAATAGCCCCAATGCCTTTTGAACTAGCATCGGTTGTGACCACTAATTGTCCGTTTTCGAAATCAGGAAGTGATAATATTGGTTCAGAAGTGAGTGCCTTTTTGAGACGGTCTAGGGAAGTTTGAGCTTCCTGGGACCAGGTCACATTTTGGGAGTTCCCTTTAGTTATTTCCGTGAGGGGTTTTGCAATTTGGGCATAATTGCGCACCAATTTTCTAAAGTAGCCAGTAAGACCCAAAATTCCTCTTAATTCTTTCGTAGTTCTGGGGGGTTTGAGGCTTTTAACGCATTTTATTTTATCTGGGTCTGGGGAGATCTCTCCTTGTGTTACTACTACTCCTAAAAATTTAATTTTAGGTTGAAATAAATTTACTTTCTCAGGCCGGCATTTTAAATTGCCCTGTCTGAACTTCTCGAAGACCTTAGCTAATGTTGCTAAGTGTTGTTCAGCGTTTTCTCCCACGTATATGATATCATCAACAAAATGAATGATATTCTCTAATCTTCTTAACAGGTGTAATAAGGGTCTACATCGCTCGCTCGAACTTCTTTCAAGTCCGAAAGGTACTCCTAATTATTCATATGAACCACATTCAGCCGTTGAAAATACAGTTTTATAGACATCTTTTTCGGGTAGTTTCACTTGGTGGTAGCCTTGGGTGAGGTCTAAAGAAGTAAAAATTTTGTTTTTGCTTGAAATTGAGTCAAGAATTTCATCTATTCTTGGTAGAGGAAATTTTTCACTAACTACTTGTTTGTTAAGGGCTCTATAGTCTACTACAAGTCTAAGATCACCATTCTTTTTTGGTACCAAGATCACTGGTGCAGAATACGGGCTTATGCTGGGGCGTATAATTTAATTTTTTTGTAATTCATGGATTTTTTTTAACCACTCTTTTTGCTTATACGGCACACGATATGGCTGTCTCGCTACTGGATTACCAGTCATTAAAATTTAATGTTAATAAAATGGTATCAGTCCGATGTCATCTTCATGATGAGTAAAATAAACCTTTAAAATGACATAATAATTCTCATATTTTTTTATTAAGTTCCAAGTCCGTAATATTATACATATTAAATTTGTTTAAAAATTGGGATTTAGTTAGAGGATATTTGTTATTTGAGGTTTTAATGCCATTAACTAGGTTTCTTTTAGAATTTTCCCATCTATTTAAATCATTCTCCGATAAAACTTGGATTTGAACTAAACACGTCCCCTTTTTTATTGTAATTGTATCATTTTCGTGGTTATTAGTTACCCAAATAAAACCTTCTCCTTTTTTATAAGATATAATCTGTTCCTCACATAGCAGATTTTCAGGAATTTCATTTGACGGGGTTGCAAACCAAATTTCGGATTTGCTAACCACTGGTTCAATCATCTGTGATATTTGAATTTTTTGCATCGTTTTGGGAGGGAGTTTTGTTTTCCTTATCGGGAATCCGTAATATTTCTCTTTATTTTCATTGTTTATTAGATTCATACTGGCGCTATGTTGCGCCATTGCAGCATCTTGCGGCGTCACGTTGGGTTTTACTATGTTTTTCCATAGTTCCGCTATTTCCTTAAATTTGTTTGACCTGTACTGTCGCACATCTCCTATTTTTATTTTCGCAAATTCAATACCCTTATTTTTTAAATTTACTTCATCTCTGCAATGTCTCTCAGAATAATTGAACAAATTTTTAACTATGCCATGTCCTTTTTGCGAGACATGAGGTTCAAAATATTGCCACATTATACCACCAGAAATTTTATTTACTTTTACGTTGTCTTCGTAACCTCTGTTACAATTTCTTAAGGTAGAAATTCCTTCCCCTACCTTAGCCGGGTAGACAAGCCTTTCGTTCGCTACGTCTAATAATACTCTATTAGACCTTAAAAAATTTGTGCCTATAATTGCTTCATACGGAAAGTTATTGCATATTATAAAATTTGTCGGAAAGATCATATTGTCCCTTTTTACGTTTAGACGAATTGAACCTCTTGCATCCAATTTATGCCCTGTCACACTAGTTAAATTGAGATTATTGAACTGTCTTTTTTGCCTAATGTGGGGAGGCACCGTATTAAATATGCATGAGCTGATAATGTTTGCAGCAGCACCAGAGTCAATCAAAGCCTTAAAATAAATCTTTGACACTCAAAAGTAATTAAATATAGGCAGCCTATTATTATTATCTTTACAAGACAGCACTACCATTGTTTTGGACCTATAAAATTTTTCTGGGCACCCTCTGGGTCCAATTTATATTTCTGAGGGGCCTGAAACGTTTCCCTGTGGATTTGTTTCATACGTCGGTATCTGTAGTAGGGATTAAGACACGTGAAATTTCGTAGGCATATCTAATTGATTCACATTTGTCTGTCGATTTTTCCTGGTATTATTACTATAGTTTGGATTTCTTGTGTCAGTGGTGGCAGCTGGCGCTGACTGCCAATGTCGTTGGCTTGAAAACTTTTCATTTCCCGTCGGCAAATTAACTATTTAGCGTCTGCTTGAAAAATTTGTATTTCCTGTCGGCCGATAATTATTTTGTCTATTGGGGGGAGGGTTATACAAATTTGGTTGGTACGTGTTGTAAGGTACTGATTGGCGCAATCTTCCCTGGCTATAGCCTAGTGCACCACCCGCGCTAAAATTTGTTCTTCCGAACAAATGGTTGTCATAATTTTGCCTACTACCGACAGCAATTCTTGGTGTGCTATTGGGGACATAACGGCACTCCCTCGCGATGTGTCCAGGTCGATTACAAATATAGCATCTCATTACTGTATGGTTATTTTCATAATTAGATTGTTGGACAGGCTGAAAACGCACTGTTTTCTGCCTAGCGGTTTCTTGCGTTTTATTATCAGATATCCCTATAGTTAGAAATTGATTCTTAATTTTGACGTAATATTCATTTCTGTTGTGAATTCTTTTGATCATTCTAGCCAGTCATTCACTCAACTCAGTATAGTAATTCTGCTAATAGAAGCCTACTACCCAGCAGTATTTGATTCAATTTCTTAATATAACTGGATTTACTTTCACTGAATACATCACGTTTGTAAGTCAAATCTATAGCATAAGTTGAAAGCTTTATGGATAAAAAAAAACCTGACATTTAGCAATTTCAGAGATAGAAAGAAGTACTAATGTCTCCATAATTAAAGCCAAACTTCGAGCTAAATATGAAAACTTTTGATTTTTCTCTCCTAATAGCAGGTTTGCCTACTCTATTTTTTGTTGTTTCTAGTTTTTTCTCCCGGTATTGCAGGTGCCTTCCGGTTCTTCAAATTAGTATCTTTAAGCTCAATACAGAACTTCAAAGTCTCTCCTGTTTCCTTTTTGAAACTAAAAGTACTTATTGTACAAAACTAGCAATCACAAATAAGCTCTTCCAATAGCACTAAAATTTAAACAATCATGATCATTCCAATAATCAAATTTTTTACTTTGCATTTTTCTGAACTTTGTCACACTTAATTTTCTTCATTAGATTATCAGTGTTTTGAAAATTAAAAGAGCCATGAGTTCTCTTGATCATTGTAGTCAGTCAATCCATCAACTCAGTTTAGTAATTTTGCTAATAGAAGCCTACTACCCAGCAATATTTGATTCAATTTCATAATTGAACTGAATACACTTTCACTGACTCCATCAGGTTTGTCAGGCAATTGTATAGCATAAACTGGGAATCTAGAAATATCAGTTAATCTAGAAATACTTTCTGTCTTTTCTTTGAATGGACTAAGAACTTCTAGTTGTTGATTTATTTGCATTGCTCCATCTTCTTTCTTGAAGTTGACTTGGTCAATAATGGCACCATTCTCATCACTGTGGGTAATTTTTCGACTCCCAAAAGTTTCATATATCCATGAAGAAGAACACGATTTATCTAGACTAAGCTTATGAGATAAAATTTCTGGACAAGAAAACTGACATTTAGCAAGTTCAGGAATAAAAGGAAGCGCTAATGACTCCAAAATAAAAGTTAAACTTCGAACTAAATATGAAAACTGTTGATCTTCTTCTGTTAAAAACAGGTTTGCCTGCTCTAATGTTGTTGTTTCTAGTTTTGTCTTCCAGTCATTTAGAAATTTCTTCAAATCAGTATCTGTAAGCTCAATACAGAGCTGAAAAATCTTTCCTGTGTCACCTTTGAAGCTAAAATAGTCGGTTTTGTAAAACCAGAATTCTTCGATAAGCTCATCCAATAGCATTACAATTTCACCAATGATTAACATTTTAATAAACACATTTTTAATTTCGGGGTTTTCTGAACTCACATCACACTTAAAGTCCTTCATTAAATTGTCATTGCATTGAAGATTACAACAGCCAGGTGAAAAACTACTTGAAATTATGGGATATCTTATTGAGTGGTAATTGAAGTGAAAGTAATGAAATTCGGATCCAGCCTTCACAATATTAAGGTTGATGTCATCCATGCTCAAGGGCTCATAATCTTTTACAACTTCTGCAAGGTTAAATTTCTTTTTATGAATGATATTTTCTGGAATAATTGTTCAATTTTTCAAAGTCACTTTGAATTTTAGCAAGCACAGGATCGCTTTGAATATAAAAAACAGTGACACTGGAGATGGCCCTGCTTAATGCCTCTACAATGTCAAATTTTTTATATCCGTTTTAGGACAATAAGTCGAGAGAAACACCTCCTTCAAACATACCTCTCATCTCTGGACAACATATGATCATATGTTTGAATTCAAATCCTCTAAGTGGAAAATGACAGTTGAATGCTGTCTCCGAGGGAAATTTTTTTTGGGTTTTACTTTCATAAGCAAAACTTATTGAAAAATCTTCATAGTCTGCTGATTTTTTACATTTCCTCTAGAACCTTTCTGATTCATATCGTACACATTCAATTACGGTTATTTCATTTTTTTCAAGTTGTTCTTCTTCTGCCAAATTTTGCAACAATTCAGTGGCTTTTTTGTCTATATCATTGTTGTATTTCACTGGTATAAGCATAGGATTTGTTTTTCCTAAAACTCTTGTACCACAGCTAAAATTACCCTTATGAAATGTAGGCCTATGTCTTGAGCCATGTGGTCTTAAATTTCTAGAGTCAATGGTTTCACTATAATTTATAGCCACATCAATAACAGCATGTATTCTGGCAGAGTATCTTAAGCTATCGCTGAGATAGACGTATTGACTGAAGTCATATATTTTGTTGTTTTTTACTTTTACTACAGATAAAGGCCTATGAAAGTTTTTTAGGATTGATGGAGCAGAGTATGGGGTACACCAGCGAAAGTTGGACTGATCAATTGCCACCAACATTTCATTCATCTTGTCCACATTTATGAAGTTCAAAATATCTGAAGAAATATCATCGCAAAACACTTTAAATTCAGTACTGAAGTCAAAATCCTTAGACTGAAATGTTTTGTTCGTGTCAATGTCAATGAAACTGCAGATACTTTTTTTTATAGTTTATTCTATCACTTGCACCATCATAAAATTTTTGGCTGATAAATTTTATAAACTCTTTATTTGGACCTTCCTCTTTCTTCTTCAACTTTTTAACAGGAACTTCTTCCTTCTTCAGTTTTTTCTTTAAAAGTAGGCCTTCAATGGTCTTCCAGAAAATTTTCTTAATAAACTGAAGTGTTTCCTGATTTAGAAGGAAAACAAGAATAAATTCATTTATTATTCCACTATTTTGCTTGTATCCCGGGAAAATATCAAAATATACATCAACAATTTTCATTAACAAACAGTAAGTTTTTCCTGTCCCAGGTAGGCCAATAATATGTAGATATGGTTGGTCACTTTCTACAATCACTTTTTGCAAAGGAGTCAAAAAAATTCCTGCAATGTCTCTGTTCTGTGACTTTTGTCCTTTTTTGATTTGTATTCTTGGTTCAACTCCTCATGAACATTAAGATTTTCGACTAAGGTACTCCACCTTGTACCAGTTACATGATATTTGCCATAGAACCTTTCTGATTCATATTGTGCACATTCAATTACGGTTATTTCATTTTCTTCAAGTTATTCTCCTTCTGCCAAATTTTTCAAGAATTCAGTGGCTTTTTTGTCTATATCATTGTTGTATTTCAATGGTATAAGCATAGGATTTGTTTTTCCTAAAACTCTTGTACCACAGCTAAAATTACTCTTATGAAATGTAAGACTATGTCTTGAGCCATGGGGTCTTAAATGGCTAGAGTCAATGGTTTCACTATAATTTAGAGCCACATCAATAAGAGTATGTATTTTGGCAGAGTATCTTAAGCTATCGCTGAGATAGGCTTATTGACTGAAGTCATATATTTTGTTGTTTTTCACTTTTACTACAGACAAAGGCCTATGAAAGTTTTTTAGGATTTATGGAGCAGAGTATGATGTACACCAGCAAAAGTTGGACTGATCAATTGCCACCAACATTTCATTCATCTTGTCCACATTTGTGAAGTTCAAAATTTCTGAAGAAATATCATCTCAAAACACTTTAAATTTAGTACTTAAGTCAAAATCCTTAGTCTGAAATGTTTCGCTTGCGTCAATGTCAATGTAACTGCAGATACTTTTTTTATAGTTTATTCTATCACTTTCACCATCATAAAGTTTTTGGCTGTTTAATTTTATAAACTCTTTATTTGGACCTTCCTCTTCCTTCTTCAACTTTTTAACAGGAACTTCTTCCTTCTTCAGTTTTTTCTTTAAAAGTAGGCTTTCAATGATCTGCCAGAAAATTTTCTTAATGAAATATAAGGAAATATAAGTATGAATATAATGAATAAAGAAAGTTGTAGGATAGACCCTTGAGGGACACCAAAATCAACATTGAATTGATCTTGAAGCATAGGGTCAATACTGATAGACCTTTCAAATAGATAAGTTTCAAACCAATGATAACTGTTTCTCCGTATCCCTATTTGTTCCATTTTGGAGAGTAGGATAGTGTGTGATATGCTGTCAAACGCTTTTCTGACATCAAGGAAAATCACAGCTGGAATTCTACCCTCAGCGAGTGCCTTGGGAATAAACTTCAGCAAGGCTATACAAGCATGTAATGTTGAGTCTTTAGGGCAAAAATCAAATTGATTGTAATGGATTTTTTTTTAATCAAGAAACGACAAAAGACTAGAGTACATACATTTTCCAAAAATGTATGTACTGTACCTGTATATAGTATGTACTATATACAGGTGAACTGTGGTTTATTTCACCTATAGGAAGGCCTTTCCAGCTATCAACAGTTATATGGCTTTTATATTGATGCTGAGAACCTTAGACCACTTTAAGATGTCAATTATCATTCAGACCACAGATAAACCCTGTTCTGTGGCTTCTACATATACGCTGATCTGCTTAGGACTTTTTGGCAGTGTCATCTACCAAACTTTGCTTATGAGCCGATGATTCTAGAATGCCGGAATATTTTTGTATTGAGATTTTAGAACTGTCAATGTTGATATCAGTTGGTATAGGTAGTTCCAAGTGAAAAATTTGAAGAGCCTACTACTATAAGTGACATAACAAACACTAGCTGGTTTGACTCTATGGTCACGACAGAGCTGGTGCCATCAGTTCTAGGTTGTTTCTGGGAATTGGCTGGTGCGGAGGGTCTAAGAGGGTTAGAGATAACTATAGGGTTCACATTTGTTGGCTCTGGGGTGCTTAAAGACTTACTTCCTATTTGGTTAACATGATTGTCTGGCTTTTCAATTAATTCATTTTCTGAATCAGGAAGCAAGTCAAGCACAGACAATGAACACTCACTGCTGAACTGGGTGGTAGAGTTAAACTAGGTATGCTATCAGCATAATTGACAGGAAATTTGGCGAAAACACTAGAAATTGATTGTTCCCCTTTTAATATGAAAGTCTGATTAGGTTTTTTTTTTGGCAATGTGTCTTTGACTGTGTTGTACTGGCCAGATACCCTGCAGTGAACAAGGCACTTTGAAGGTTGATGGAATTTTTCAGTTGTTTTGGTAAACTGTTAACCAATTTGAAGAATGAAAAAAGTATAGGAAATTTAATGCACAAATAGGCTATCTCTCATTTTGGTAGAATTTCTCCTCTATATAAGGGGTATATCTCCAAATAAGAAAGAAGATCAAAAGATTTACAGGTCATGAAAACCTTATGAATATTAACTAAGCAAAGGTAGTAGCCTACTTAAAAACTTAATAGGAAACTTTTTTGCATGCTAACCAATGGTCTGTGTTGCACAGGTACTGTTCTCCTGCTTCAATGCCTTTGGCCAGGACTGCAATGCATGGTTGGGAGCAAATTATCTGATGCTTCCTGTGTTCTCCTTCTCCCAGATATTTCCAAGTACCCATTTAGAGCTGGTTTGTCTCTGGCTCAACCCAGACTGAACTGGGTTGGACTGGAACCTCTGACTTGAGGATTTCAAGTGTGGAGTGCTACAACTTGGAAAGGATAGCCTGTATTAGCCTAGGCTTCTTCATTTATCTAATTTCCAAGTTAACAAGAAACTCTTAAATTAGAATTTGACCAAATGGGCCAAGTCTGCTTCTCATTCTCTTAGAATTTCTCCCCATATAAGGGGTGTATCTCTAAATGTAAAAGAAAAACAAAAAGATTTACAGGTCTTTTATGAATTTTAACTAAGCAAAGGTATTAGCCTACTTTAAAACTTAAAAATAAACTTTCTTGCTTGCTGACCAATGGTCTGTGTTGTGCAGGTACTGATCTCCTGATGTAATGCCTTTGGTCGGGAGTGCAATGCATGGTCGGGGGCAAATTATACAATGCTTCCTGTGTTTTTCCCTAGATTTCTCCAGGTACCCATTTAGAGCTGGCTCAACTCTGGCTTGACCCAGACTGAACTGGGTTGGACTTGAACTCCTAACCTTAGGATTTCAAGTCCAGAGCACTAACGACTTGGCTAGAACAGCCTGTATTAGCATTGGCTTCTTCATTTATCTAAACTCCAAATTAACCTAAAGCCTCTAAACTAAAATTTCACCAAATAGGCCCATTCTGGTTTATTAAATGGTTAAAAGCCCTCTATCTAGGCTACCCTAGAACCTGAGCAAGATTTTCATTCCATTTGGAACTTTGTAAATAACTTTTTTTTATTAAGTTGTTTCTGTTCAAGTGGTTGTGAATAAGAACTAAACAAATTGATTCATTATCCCCCCTCCCATCTGCCTCGTTTCTTAGTGCACATATTTTTATCTTGTTGATTGATTAGCAATTGCAGTAAAGTAAAGTTGACAAAAAACTATGCAATATAAATCTGGAAGGTCTTATAATACTTAGCTAAAATCAAAGTAAAGACATAACTTTATACAGTTTTATATTCTTTCAAAATATACTAAAGCAAAATCTATACTGAACCTGTAGTGATACCTTAACTTTTATTAAAAAACTGATGCCACAAAGTCTGAAATCTTCCTTAATACAATCATAAACAATAATTTAACTCGTCCCTAAAACTGAAGAAACTCTTAAATCATTTATACATAGGATTTTGGAGAAATGGAGATATATGAGTTCATCAAGGGTAACAAGCTGCAGTTTTACCTATAATGTCTTTGAATTTTACTCATTTATATACCCTCAGCCTACTCTATAATGTTTTATGAATTGTAGCTAGTGTACAAGGGCTAGCCAACTCAGTGTCTGTTTTATTTTTCCCTGGATAGGCTAGGTTGTTTTCTAAATTTGGTGTATTCCTGTGACTCCAAACATGGGGCACAGACCTCATCAATGAGGCCTGGTTATATTTTGTTGGTTCTTCGGTAGGACTTGCACCCTTTGACTTACTATACTTTACAGTCTTGATTAAAAAAAAAATCTTTTTCATGTGAATGATGTCACATTCAAATGCATTTTAGGAAGAAAAAAGAGAGATAATAGTATTGCAATGACATTCTATGTTGCATAAACGGTGTTCAGACAACATTTTTATCAGTATAAAATGTGACAAGAGGATTACTCAAAAAATGATATTAAGTAATTGCCTTTTAAGCTTCCTTCATACAAAACATGTAAAATTTTGAATAAAAAAATTTAAAAATCATAAATGGGACCTCATAATAAAAAAAACGCCTAGGCGGGGCACAGCCCAAAGTTGGTTGAGAACCACTGGTGTAGGCCCAGGGTACAGTATAGCCTGGCCTTTTTTGTCATTCCTAAAATTGAGGCAGGCACACGTGAGTGAGCTACCACTCCTCTAGGATAGACACAGTGTTATTTTATGGTAGATTTGGCATGGTTTAGTACATGTAAAGGAAACATGCTACTCCTAATAAATAAAAGGGTGTAGTGTGGACCATTAAGGCTCTTTCTTTGGTAATACTGCAGATTAGCAGCTTTCCAGAAGTAGATGTAATGTAATGCAAATTCAGAAAAGTGGTTTATTACACGGTTTACCATGGTTTAGTACATGTAAAGGAAACATGCTACCCTTAATAAATAAAAGGGTGTTGTGTGTAGTATTAGGGCACATTCCTTGGTAAAGTTGCTGAATAGCAGCTTTACAGAAGTAGATGTAATATAATGCAAAATCCAGAAAAAAACTTGACTTCCTTGTGATTAAAAAATGTTAGCAAAAAGCTGCTAAACTAGAATTCTACCATAAATAATTGCCTACCCACTTACAACAATTAAGACTCTTTTTAGGAATGTGAAACTTTTTAATGTTATGAAGAAATATGTTAAATAGGTAATTTTAACTCCCCTTTTCAAGTAACACAAGCTTTTTATATTGAGAATAAATCTGTTAAAGCATCTGCTATCTTGTGAAAATAACCAAGGAATTAGTATTCTGTAGTTTGTATTATTTCAGTTTTGTATTTTGAACATTTAATGAGTAAACAATAAACTTTGATGTCAAGACAACTTTTCTTAGGAATGAGTTCTTGAGTTCCAGACTTCCAGAGTTTAGAGTTCCAGTAGCGTGCAGTGGTTCTTCTGATATTGTATTTCAATGCTGAATCCTGTTATTCATTTAAGTCCACAGCAGTCCCTCCCAACTGAAACACAGGCAAAAAAGCTGAATCAATGTGAAAAATTTGATGAAAGTGAGAAACAGGTCTTTTGCCCCCCCCCCCCCCGCAGTAATGGTGACAGGTGTAAATAATCAGAATGTTCCTCCCTCCCTCTTGGAATGGTTCTGTCCCTCCTACTGATGAATAAACATTCATGTCACTTTACATATTCTTATTATATTTTACAATGCTTGAGCAGTATTAGCTCTTCGCCATTAGCCAATTTATAATGCTTATGTATTTGAGAGGAATATACAAAGGGAACTGTATGTTTATGCAGCAGGGGAAGGGGGGTTTAAATGAAGCAGGAATGGTATAAATGGGCTAAATAGTCATAGTTAGTACTAATTTGGGTCCGCGTTTCTTTCAAGTAAAAACTTTCTTTCTTCCCGTAATTATACCGTTTATACTAGGATTTATACCAGCGTATTATACATAAATATTCGGTAATTTCCTCTAATAATTTTGCTCTAAAGCATGGCCCATTGTCATTAAGTAAAATTAGAGGGAAAATCCCGTGTTCCAAAAACAGTCGGTTGACTAAAAACTTTGCTGCAGTGCTTGCCTTTGCTGTAGTGCTTGACCTAGTTCGGCCTTAGGCGACTTTTATAGGCGACTTTTGTTTGGCACACTCTTGACAGCCTTGCACGAAAGTTTTTACTTTGAGTACATTTTTGGAAAATAAAAAATTTCTTTTATTTTACCAATAGTTTTCGCTTCTCCTATGTGACTGCCACTTGTTGCGTGTGCCATCTTGAGAGGCAAATGTTTAAATGGCTGGGGCACTGGTAAATGGCAGGAGTATGCATGACTCTCTTATTGGACACATATTTGTCAGGTCAGTTTTTGGAAAGGCAAGCCTGCCTAGAGACTTAGGCATGCTGATCAAGAATTCAAAAATTGACATAAGATTTTGAATTGAAGTTATCAAGTATTTTGCAATAGGTTGCATCAAGACGCCGGGTAATTGTAGACAGAGAAAAGCCAAGACAGATAGTCCAAGTTATTGAGAGGCAAATGTTTAAATGGCTGGGGCACTGGTAAATGGCAGGAGTATGCATGACTCTTATTGGACACATACTTGTCAGGTTAATTTTTGGAAAGGCAAGCCTGCCTAGAGACTTAGGCATGCTGATCAAGAATTCAAAAATTGACATAAGACCGTTAGATTGCCTCTAACGAGAGGCAAACAAGGAACGCCCGCCTATAGTCTTAAGAAGGTTTACCAAGTGCTCTAATTACTTGTGCTTCAATACCTTATTTGAGAAATTCGTATATTTTATCATTCGCTTATCATTAATTTTAGATATTTACCAGCTATATTGTTCATTTTGTGGAATTTAATGTAGTATATTTTATGTTACTTTTCTTTTTTATTTATTTTTTTTTTGGTCCTTGTGCGTTATGTGGACACTACTAAAAAGTCAAGTTTGGTTAATACTAATGAAATAAAATAAAATAGGATGAATTTATAATAGTTTATAAACAAATTTGGGCTTTATGTTTGCATATTCGGGGGGGGGGGTGGGGGTAAAGTATAGCATATATTAAATCCGCAACCTAACCGAGGTACCTTTTTCCCCCTTAAACCCCATAAAACAATCGTTTAAATATTGTAATTCATTGAGAAACCACGGCTTTGCATTCATTTATGTATAGCGGTCTCTTGAGAATAGCCTGTTTAACGGGTTTTTCGTGACTGGTTTGTGCGTACAATATATAAAAGTGTCCATATAACGCACCAGTAGCTTATTTTTTGTAACAAATTTGTAAATATAAATAATGGTATGTTTCTGAACAAATGAATTTCAGAACCTGACCTGCATTATTTTCGAGTGTCATAATAACTTTATGGTAAACCAAAACAGCCAGAACTTTGGCTTTTTGAAGTGTGACTTTAAAAATGAATCTTCAAAGTCAATTCAACATATATTTAATAAAGGATTGGAAATTACATAAACGAATCAAAAAATATTAACAGACAAACTACACTAAACATGATAAAGTATAATCATAGCTTGTGAATTGCTAGAATACATCAAGTATGATACTAACTAATGCTTTGTTTTTGCCATTTCCAATTATCCATAGAATTCAGTGAAGTCCACTCAAATTTCACTGATTATTTCATTTTGACAATTATACTCGTTCAAAAATAAAAGAATAGATTTAACTGGTATATTTTTAGTAGTTTATTAAAAAATTGTCAACAGAATATACAGAATATATGAGCTTGATCGTATTATCCTTCAATACCTAATTTAGGAAAGTTTTATATTCTAAAGTTCAAATTGGAAGTTACAGCGAACAAAATTTCGATTACTGTCTAAACTCACTAGTGTATCATATGTTAATCTATTTTTAATACTGAAAAATCACTGGATATTTGCGGAACAAGGTGCTCGATTGTACAGGAAGAGCATAAATAAAATAATAAATATGTTGAAGAAATAGTAATGTCATCAAAGAAATGTGGTAACGTGGTTCTTATAGTATTTAGGGTTATGTAGTGGTAGATGTCTTTATTCTCTCTTTATAGGGGAGATAAACTCTGGGCCTAAGGTATTTAAACTTTGGTAGCGTGCCTTAGGTTACTACCGGACTAATGAGGCGTACCAGCTGGGTATATTCGAGGGACTAAATGTAGATTGTAGAATATATATTTTTATTTAATCATAGAAAAGAGTAGACACATGATTAACATCATTTAATGAATCATTAATCTCTAAAATTGGCACAGTAATAGCAGGTTCAGTAAAATAAGCTGACCTGGATCCAAACTGATTCTTAGCAAATAAATTCCTTTTATAAAAATACGAAACAATTCTTTTTTGAAGAATTTTTTCTAGAAGCTTAGATATTAGGGAAAGAATAGCTATTGGGTGATAATTGCCTGTATCTGTCTTATCACCTTTCTTATGAGTTGGAATAACTCGTGCAGATTTCCATACTTCTGGAAAGATCCCAGGTGATATAGATGCATTTAAAATATGAAGCAACGGGATATGGATTACACAAACAAGTTCTTTCAGAATATTTGAAGAGAGCACATTTAGACCTAGGGAATTACCACTCTTTAAATTCGTATTTACTTTCTGGAACTCACCGAAAGTAACAGGGGCCAAGGACATACTAGAATTTGCAGATGGCGGGAGATATTCTTTATATGAATAAAACAGAGATTCAGGGGAATTCAGTTCAACAGCAGTACTAATATGAGAAAAATAATCACAAAATTATTCTGCAACAATATCCTTCCCCTTCAATTCAAGACCATTTTCATTTATGATCACTTCAGGGTGTGGTGTCTTAGTATTGTTTCAAATTTTTCTTTGGTTAATTTCCATGTAGTTCGAGTTGAATTAGGTTTTTTAAATGAATGTTCATAATAAATTTGTTTACTTGTTCTAACAATTTTAACCAGCAAATTTTATAATTTTTGAATCGCTGGACATAATGAGCTGAGGGGTATTTCATTTTTATTTTATACAGTCGATTTTTTCCCGTGATAGATTTTAAAAGTGATAAGCTTTTCCAAGGTTTTTTGGGTGAAATTTTTTCCGGTATGTAGTTTTAAATGGGAAATGGAAGTCCAATTTTTCATTCCAAATTCGTTAAAGTATATCTAAGGATGTATTTGGGTCATTCTCATTAGTAACTTTACTCCAATCTATATCGGTAAGATTAGATTTGAGTTCATTCATATTTAATTGAGAGAAATTCCTCCTCTTCATAGGATTTTCATCATTGACTATCTTTTGCGCTTTGAAATCAGAAATTAAAATACAATGATCAGATGTATTTCTTATAACCACGAATGTCACCTCACATGGATAAAGTGCAAAAATGTTATCAATCCGAGAAAAAAGAAGAACTTGTTATTTGTGTCGGAATAAAATATACTGGGTTCATACCAAGAGAAAGGTTACAATCTAAAAATTAAACGACGTGTTGGTCAATTTCTGGCTGGCTTGATGGGAGACATTCCATTTATTAATTATTAAAGAAAAAAGAAAAAGAACAAGAAACAAAATAGAGATTTTAAATCAAGCAAGGGTTTAAGTGAAAATCGGTTAGTTTCCATAATAAGAGTTCTTGCTTTATCAAAAAATTTTAAAAAGTGGCATCAGAGACGAGGTAAAAGTTTACATTCAAATAACAGAACAATATGAAACATAAGACTGAACTAGGCTGTAGAACAAGATTCTAAGAATCGACCCTGGAAATATGCGTTTGAGCTTTCTAACCATACCAAGACTCATGGAGACTCATTTTAATCAGGTCAATATGACCTGAAGGAGAACTTGAAACAATATGAACTTTAAAGAGAAATTTTCGTCAAGCAAGATGCCTAGGAATTGAACGTAACGATCCATAGGTCTACTTAGAGAACCTTTTGATACGTGTATTTATTTTAGTCAGGGCAAGCCTTTGAAACTCCGGAGAAAATGATAAAAAATGACTTCCCAATATTTAAGGTAAGATAATTTACATCAAACCATTGGCTAACTCTTTCAAAAAGCGTTTAACATATTCTAACTTGAAGTCCTGTAATACTGTAAAATACCTTGTTAGTATTACTCCTAGAGGTAGAATTTAGCTTTTTATCTGAAGGTTGGGGTGATCTAGCTTCTGATAAATATATTGCTAGAAATCCAAGTTTGTTTAATAATCTAGAATATAAAGAGGTAGATGTTACTTACCATAGTATCCAGATAGAACAGGAATTTTTAAGAGCAGGGGCCCAACTGAAGTTCGACGCACAAGGTATCTTGGTCAATTGATAATTCATAATCAACAGGCAATTGGAAGACTATAGACTTTTGTGCTTCTATAGAAACCTATTACAATAAATATGATGCCTTACCCAGATCACATGGTTTTGCTTGTGCTTGGCTATGTAATTAAAAAGAACCACTTGTCAAAACTAACTAATAGTTTCTGTGGTAAAGCTTCTAATTTAAGTCAATTTGGAATTTAGTAAAAACATATTAAGACACAAATACAAAATTTCGAAATACCACTTTTTATTAAGATAAGGAACATATCCAGCCAAGTTTCTGCTTAACAGGAAATTGAGAAATTACCACTTCCTAGCTATTGCGTCGGTTGGGCCCAGGAAGGTGTGGTTGATAAATATGTATAAAAGATACATTTTATGGGAAGGGGTAGACTGATACTAACTTTATGCCGGAGTGACCTCTGGTCCGTTGATTTAAAAAGACATTGGAATATTGTCAAATTATTGTAGGTGTCTAAGTATCTTATTATATATTATTGTAGTTTTCTGAGACTTGTGTTCTACTTGGGACAGCCTGTTCCAGTAGAATATATATATATATATATATATATATATATATATATATATATATATATATATATATATATATATATATATATATATATATATATATATATATATATATATATATATATATATATATATATATATATATATATATATATATATATATATATATATATATATATATATATATATATATATATATATATATATATATATATATATATATATATATATATATATATATATATATACATATATATCTACTATATTTTTATTGTTTTAAAAAATAAAGTTGTGAGACAGAGTCAAACTTTAGCGTAAAGAGCGAGGCGTTGAGGAGGGGACAGCCCCTTTCATATACGGAATAATTTCTGTTCGTTTTAAGTTTTAATGTCGCTCCTTACTTTCAGTTTAAAAAACTTGTTTTTTTTATTTAATCTCTGATCGTTTTTTAGTTAATGCAGCTTTTATTTTGGCTCACCGTCATTGAATAAGTAAACAAAATTTGCATAAAATTGTTTCTCTTCTTTTGCTAAATAGCTGTCTCTAAATTTGGTTCTGACTTAATTTACAAATTAAATTACGTAACGAACTTGTATATTCGTATATTTTTCTTCTGTCAAAAAATACAAAGTTGCAGATTTTTGCAGATATGAAGTTGAAACCTATGTTATAGGGTTTTCTTATACGCTGAATCTGACGGTGTGATTTTCATTAAAATTTGTCCACTTTTAGGAGATGTTTCCCCCCTCTTTAAAAAATCAGGTAAGTTTTCTCAGGCTCATAGCCTTTGATGAGTAATACTAAACTTAATAAAATTTATATATTTAGAATCAGCATTATAAGCCCATTCTTTTGATACATTTATTAACATCAAAGTCCCGTTTTTAAATTTTTGGCTTACTATTGAGCTGTATCGCTTGTTTTTTTTTTGTTTTTGTTTTTTATTACGTATATGTCATTACGTATATTGGGGGGTTTTATCCTTAGTCAATAACAAGCGCTTTAAGTTAAAAGTTAAAAAAATTTTTAATTCGAACACCCCTGAATCACAAAGGCTGTTTAATAAGAATAGATAGCTCTTTTGAAAGCACTGAAAAAACTGTAGCGTAAAGAGCGAGGTATTCACTTGGGGGAGGACCCCCTCATATACGTAATAATTTCTGTTCATTTGAATTTCTAATGTTGCTTCTTACTTTCAGTTGAAAAAACTAGTTTTTTTTAATTTAATTTCTGATCGTTTTTTAAATAATGCTTGGAAATCCGGCGCCCCCTTCATAGAAATGTCCCTTACCCCTAAGAAAGATCCTTCACGGAAAGATTCTCCCGAGTAACCCCCTCCTCCAGCCCCCCGCCCCCCCCCACCAGAGAAAAAACCTTCCTGAAAATGTCTGTATACTTCCCAATAAGCAATACAATATGTGAACAATGGGCAAAGTTCATATCTTGCAGCCCTTCTTCTTGGAACTGTGGGGATTAAGTCATCCTAAAAGACGTATTTATTAGATTTTCGACTATGCTGAACAAAAGGGCTATCTCAACATTTTAATTGGGTGACTTTGAGAAAAAAATGAGCGTGGGAGGGGGCCTAGTTCCCCTCCATTTTTTTCGGTCGCTTAAAAAGGACACTAGAACTTTTAATTTCCGTTCCAATGAGCCCTCTTACGATATTCTAGGATCACTGCGTCAATACGATTACCCCTGGCGAAAAAAAAAAATAAATAAACAAGCACCCGTGATCTTTCTTCTGGCAAAAAATGCAAAATTCCACATTTTTGTAGATAGGAGCTTGAAACCTCTACAGTAGTGTTCTCTGATACACTGAATATGATGCTGTGAATTTCATTAAGTTTCTATAACTTTTAGGGGGTCTTTCCGCCTTTTCTCGAAAATCAGCCAAATTTTCTCAGGCGCGTAACTTTTGATAGGTAAGATTAAACTTGATGAAATTTATATATTTGAAATCAGAATTAAAATCTGATTCTTTTGATGTATCTATTGGTATCAAAGTTCCGTTTTTTAGAGTTTCGGTTACCATTGAGCCGGGTCGCTCCTTAATTACAGTTCGTTACAACGAACTGTTTGATAAGGAAAAATTTCTCAGGTAAAAACAATTTCCTTTTGTTTGGCTAAATGGCTTTCTCGGACTTTTGATCTGACCTAACTCACGAATAAACTTACGTAACGAACTTCTATATTCGTAAATTTTTTACATATATCAGGGGATTCAACCCCTAGTCAGTACCTCGCTCTTTACGCTAAAGTTCAAATTTCTGGTTTCTATGTGTATCTGATTAATTTTTATAAATATTAGATACCAAAAAGAAGAAAAGCAATTACTTTTGGTGCATGAATTGAAAATATACCCCTTTCTAAAACATATTTTTATAATACTCTTCTGATTAACAATTTGATTTCCCTCTTTTTTACAGAAATAAATTTTTATTTTAAAAGCGAAACAAAATAAAACAAAAACCAATAAGCCTAAAGGCGTGCTCAGTACTTTACAATATTTTTTTTTAGTGCCTCATAATAAATAATACAAAATTGAATGGAAAATATGAAATCCCTGATTAAAAGTTTAAAGTTTTTTAGACTTTCGGTTACTATTGAGCCGGATCACTCCTTACTTACAGTTTGTTACGACAAAATGTTTGATTGATATAAAACTGTTTGATTTGATTGATATAAAGTTCAAATTGCTGATTTCTATGTGTATCTGATTAACTTTTATAAACATTAGATACCAAAAAGAAGAAAAGCAATTACTTTTGGTGCATGAATTGAAAATATACCCCTTTCTACAAAAAATTTTTATTTTAAAAGCGAAACAAAATAAAACAAAAACCAATAAGCCTAAAGGCGTGCTCAGTACTTTACAATATTTTTTTTTAGTGCGTCATAATAAATAATACAAAATTGAATGGAAAATATGAAATCCCTGATTGAAAAATTGAAGTTTTTTAGACTTTCGGTTACTATTGAGCCGGATCACTCCTTACTTACAGTTCGTTACGACAAAAAGTTTGATTGATATTTTCTGTTCGTATTAATTTTTAATGTTGCTCCTTACTTTAAGTTGAAAAAACTGGTTTTATATTTAATTGGCGATCGTTTTTAAATAAATTTGGAAAATCCATGTCCATCTCCGTGGAAAATTTCCGTTCCCTATGGGAAATTTCTCCATGGAAAAATTGTACCACGTAACTAAAATTCGCGATAAGTGCTGAGCTAATTTTTTAAGACATAGTAACAGAACAGCCAAAGAAGTCGAATCTATTTTTATTAAAGTCATAAGTTGAGCAATTTTCAAATGACTGAAATGAATGATTGAATGGAGGAAAA
The DNA here is from genome assembly GCF_049724085.1 of Artemia sp. Qi Xiang Cuo. Taxonomy (NCBI): domain Eukaryota; kingdom Metazoa; phylum Arthropoda; class Branchiopoda; order Anostraca; family Artemiidae; genus Artemia; species Artemia sp. Qi Xiang Cuo. The sequence continues at coordinate 1,871,271 of NW_028297431.1, forward strand.
GATTTTTGCCCTCAGACATATCCGAATTGAAGTCATTTAAAGAATATACCTTCATAGTTACAGATAGTGCTCTTAGTGAAAAATCAGAAAAAAAAAAAATGGCTAGCGTAAATGCAATGGTAATGAATTTTCAATCTATTGAGTGGCTCATACGTATTATACCAAACACATTCAAGAAGTTAAATTAGGTTAATCGTAAAGCAATATACTAAAATATGATGAAATTATTATATTTTAGCAACAAAATTATGGAAACAACAACAAAAAAACCTAACCAAAAAACTAACTATATATTCAGTATTTAATTAAAATATACCTATATCGTACTTCATGTCACTGAGCCAAGTTAATTGCCCCGAATGCAGAAAGGTTAACCTGTTTTTCGCAGATTCAAGTAAGTAAACTTCTCGACTGTGTTTGGTTTAATACATAACTACCTATTTAGCTTTAAGTTTTTTATAATATAATTTTTTTTTATCTTTTCCTTTATAATCTTATTATTGTAAATCTTTAACTGGCCAACCCCCCTCCACCGTCACAAAAAAAATCAAATATTCTAAATTTTTCTGTTGTCAATAGAAAATTGTAGTAAATACAGAAAATAATTATCTAAAATAAAATTAGTTTCTGAACTGTTTTTGTATGGTTCATATTTTCTGTTTGTTTTGTTATTCAAGGAAAAAATTGGGTCAATATTAACCAAATCATATTATTGAGTTTCAAATAAAGTGAATACACAATTCGATGCCTTTTTTTATGCTGATTACGAATATGACAATCATCTCTATCGGAAATGAATTTTAGCCCCCCCCTATATATGCCAATTCAGGGTATATATTTCTACATTAGGGGGAGGGGGGCAAATTTTATTTCTGATGTAAATGGGAGGTAAGTTTAAACTGGGGGGGGGATAAAATTCATTTCCGATAGAAATTATTGTTATGTTCGTAATCAGCATAAAAAAGGCATCGAATGGTGTATTCACTTTATTCCTAACTCAATAATATGATTTGGTAAATATTGACCAAAAATTATGGCTCGTACAATACTGCAAGAACCAAATGTATGATATAACGAAATTATAAATTATTACGTCGTTGGCTTTTCCCTTATTTCTAATCACACAAATTCCCATACATTTCTTGAATTTATAGTTTCAATTAAATTTCGAAAAATATTTTAATTATTGTATAAACTCATTTTCTGCACCGCCACCGAAATTCGGCCAATTTTGATAAAAATGAGAAGAAAATATTTACAATATATATATATATATATATATATATATATATATATATATATATATATATATATATATATATATTATATATAATTTGTTTGAATTTATAGATAAAGGTAACTTTTAGAAAATGTCTCTAATTTATAATTGCTAAAAGGGAATTGATGTTTTATTAATTTATAAAATTTAATATTTGAGTCATTTATGTTTGGAAGAAGTTTAAAAACATGTATTGAGCTTTAATTTTTGTTCAATATAGTTTTAATTTAATATTTTATTTTATAATATTAAACTATTACATTCGGTAACCTGACAAATAGTGAAGCAAACATTCACTAACTCACTAGGCTACAAAACAATGATATTGTGTACAACTAAGGTTATGCACAAAGAAAAGTCAAATAAACACAAATTAAATTCAGCAAATCCAGTTAAATCCAGCAGGACAATATTCCAAAGCACTAAATGAGTAATTAAAAAAACAATACTAATTTGTTTTTGTTTGTAACAAATTTGTTTCGCCAGGGTAAGTTAGTTTGCTACAAATTTGTTTCTCAGGCTAATTTTTTTTGCTTCAGGCTAGCTTTAAGATTGCTGTTGTTGTTGTAAAAATTGAAATTTTTGGCTTTCGTCACGACAAAAATAAAAATATAAATGCATTTAATGCAGAAGCTACACTAAAACATTTATTTTTTTTTTGGGGGGGGGGGGGAGGGGTGCAGGCTAGGTTCATGGACTTTACATATTTTAAGTAAATTCAATTCTCTTGATGTATCTATTGTTATTAAAACTTTTTTTTTTTTAGAGTTTTGGTTATTAGTGATTGGCGTCACACCTTAATTAAAATTCGTTCCCACGAACTGTTTGAAACACATTAATCTTACTTTTTTCCTGCACGAGAGGTGGGTTATATATTTGTACAGTAGGGGACTTTGAGCGGAAAATATAGGTGAACTGCATGAAGAATTTGTTAGCTACGATTTTTCTACATATTCTGAAGTAAGAATTGTTTAATAACGTCACTTCTTGAGTGGAGTCGGGATAATACATCACTACCAAGAAAGAAAGAGTATCGCATTCTAATAGGGAATAATTCTATAAATTAATTTGTTCAGAAAAACAAGTAATTACATATCTACAGATCCTCCCCCCCCCCAGCCGAATTCATATAGGACGTAACGCCTGACTTTACATGTTGAAGAACGTTTATCATTTCCTAAAAGTAAATTATTACTTCCTTATGATATGTAGGATGATACCAATAATGAGTTTCAGCTACAGTTAGTTGACGATTTATTATTACCGTCTGGACAAAGAAGTCAATTAGATTAAGAAATTGCGGAACTCGCAAAATGGATTAGTGTTTGCTGTTTGGAAGATAAACTATTAAACATAAAATTGTTTTAAAAAAAAATTTTTATCTAAGAAAGTGCAATAATGATTACAATATAAATAGCTTCAATCCTTGTAAGTTTTTATTTTGTATTCGAAAACTCGAGAATCATCGGCGTGACAAATCCCAATTTCCCCCACTTATACTACAAGTTTGC
>NW_028297431.1:1874560-1908464 GCF_049724085.1 Artemia sp. Qi Xiang Cuo
TGCAGAGCCAACGCAGTCAGCCAGTATTAAAAATAATCATTAATCCAAACCATTCACAGAACGAATACTTGTCAAGTAGTGACATATTTCTACTTAATAAATCACTTGAGATTACTGTCCATAGAGCTATAAATATTTATAGCCAGTAATTTGAGAATCCAACGAAAGGGAAAAAAATGGATATAACATATACTTGTGGAAAAATTTACCTGACGGATAAAAGTAGTTTAAATTTAATTTTTCAAATACTTCAAAATTTCTAAACTACAATTAGTTAAACTACAATATCTATGTCAATGTCAATGGCAGTTTATAGTTTCTCACTAGGAGCAATTTTACTTAGCATTAGAATTTATTCCCAAAATGAAATAATCATTTTTTGGAAAAGGTGAATGATATGTGTCCAATTTTAATTAAATTATAATACAATGAAAGTAAAAATGTACATTTAATGCTTTCATATTTTAATGTGTTATACTTAAATTTAAGTTTAAATATTCCAGTCTCGGAAAGAAAAACTCTGAAATGTATTAAGGGTAGTGTCTAGGTGTATTGTTGCTTTAATAAATTGATTCCATGATTATTGCCATATTCAAGTACAATAGTGGCACATATTTCAATTTAGATATTTTTGTTATTTGTGTTCTTATGGTATTTTAAATGAAATTTGTTGTATTTTATTATCATAAAATGAAAAATTTATATTAAAAAAGTAGATATACCTTTAAAATTTAATAATACCATTTAATTTAATACTTTTGCATTAGCCCTTGTTAAAAGTATTGCTAGTTCGCAAATATATTGTTTGTAAATTATAGAGAAAATATTGTTGTAGAGAAAGAATTGAACGAAACAGAGTTTTAAGAATTTTTTTTTTAATGTTGAAATTTTAAAAAATTGTTTAACAATAATTTTCATTACTGCTTTGATATTGACACAAACATCAAATGCCTTAAATTTCACCATCATACAGTTTGTATTTAGAATCAATAGTGATTTGTTAATCCCCGGTAACAGTGATTTTGTTATACAATATTTTTTTATTTGTTAATTTTTACGAATTTTGTGATAATCGTTAGTACGAAACATAATAGCATTAAACACACAGTAGATGAAGTTTTTCCAATTAATACCTATTTGATTAATTTTAATTTGTATTTTTGGTAATGGCTTGACTGACGTTACATATACTGGATATAGTCAAAAATAATATAATGGAATAATAGTAATGATATAATATTGTGGGAGTGTTTGAATAAATTTAAGATTGATGATGAATATTTTTAAAAAGCCAGGGAAACGAATTGTGTATGTCATCTATTTTAAGATCCTAGGGAAAAGTTTTAAATTAAGTTAAATATAAAAATTACACGTGTTAAAAATTTCAGTTCTAAAAATAGCATTATTAGGCGTTTAGATCTTCTTGGTGTAATCAATTTTGTAGTAAAGGAAAATTACCTAAATAAAAAAAATTTTCCCCAGAGTTGGTCTTATTGAACCCAAATGAAAATTTTCTAGGGTTCTATATTTAATTTATGTTCTTATATATTAGAAGTATGTAAAGATAACGTTGTGTATACCATATTGCTTGTAAAAATTACAAGACTTAACAATTAATGTACTATGTGATGTGTATTAACTTTGAGGTACTAAGACTAAATATCTGTTCCTTTTCTAGATGATAGATGTGCTGAAGCATCCAGAATTGCTCCTTGAAAACACCGAAGAGGAAAACTTTATCCTTAAAGAGAAGTTGTATTTCTCCGGAAACAAATACAATTCCTTAGAAAAAACCAAACGGTTTTTAAAAAAACATTTTGAAATGACATTATAATGAATAAAACACGTTGTATATATTTTTCCAAGACTTATAGCTAGAGAATTATTACTTTATTTTGAAGTTTCAATTAAGATATAATGTTATTGATTCTTTCAAGGTTGATATTATATATTAATATATTGCAGATAGAAATACAATAATATAATGAAAAAAAAACTCAACAGACCTGAGACTAATTATTACATAATAAGCAAAAACAATTATTTAAAACATATTTAAAAGAAATTGGGAAAAAGAAGCAATTAACAAATTATAATATACAATAACCTTAACTCAGCTGTCTGTGAAAAGTTCAACTCCAGAAAAAACCCTTCCAATGTGGAAATCTGCTTGTATAAAACCAAAATTATTTATTATGTGCATGTCTTACAAAATATTTACCTCCAAAAAAAAACAACAAATAAACACGCATCTGTGATCTTTCTTTTGGAAACAAATACAAATTTCCACATTTTTACAAATATAAATTTCCACATTTAGGAGCTTGAAACTTCTATAGTAGGGTTCTCTGATACGCTGAATCTGATGGTGCGATTTTCATTAAAGTTCTATGACTTGTAAGGGGTGTTTCCCCCTTTTTTCGAAAATAATGCAAATTTTCTCAGGCACGTTACTTTTGATGGGTAAGACTAAACTGTATGAAACTTATATATTGGAAATCAGCATAAAAATCTGATTATTTTGATATGAATATTGGTATCAAAATTTCGTTTTTTAGAGTTTCGGTTACTATTGAGCCGGGTTGCTCCTTACTTACAGTTCGTTACCACGAACTGTTTGACAATATTATTTATTCTTTCTAGGGTGACGTTATATACGAATATATTAGAGATCGCAATAAAATAATATAATGAAAAAAATAACTCAACAGAAGTCAGACTAATTAGTACATAACAAGTAAGACCAATTATTTACAAAAAATTTAAAAGTAGTTTGGTATAAGAACATCCAATAACCTAAACTGAGCTGTATGTGGAAAGTTCCACGCCAGAAAAAACCCTTCCAATGTAAAACTCTACCCGTTTAATTTTTTTTTTTACTATTATGTATATGAGGAGGCTGTCCCCTCGTCAAAACCTCGGTATCTACGCTAAAATTTTACTTTTCTACCAATTCTGTGGGAACGACTACTGAAGTATAATCTTCATTAAAATTTAATAATAATAACCTTTCTTAAATGTACAAAAAAAATTTAGCGTAAAAAAAATTTTCAACTACTTGCAGGATGTTGAAATGCTCCAATATGAAGTTTAAAAAAATTATAGATATTCTTAAGTAGTCAATAGCTAGTTTTCTAAGGAAAATTCAAATTAAAAGTTTTTATTTTTAAATTAAAAAAAAAACAAAAAAAAAAATTTATAATTAATTGTACACAGATTAGAATGGCAATAATGTTATCTTTAAAGTTATTACTTCCCAAGTCTGTTTGAGTTCTCTCGGGCCCTGAATATCTCAACAGTTGACATCAGTCGGCCATTATTAAGTGAATCGTACACATCATGTATTAGCTACATCCAATTTGCACCCTAGAATTAGAGGTCAGTTTATAAAACAACTAAAAATCAGTTTATTTCAGCGAACTTCGCCAGAATGGAGTTAAACACTATCGTTCATGAATTTGTAGCATTCCCCAAAAATGTAATTTAATACATCATTCTATTCAAAGGTTTACTATTTCCCCATTAAAAAAATCATAAATTTCTTTAGAATTATTGCCTTAGGCGTATTATAAATACATTTGAGACAACTAGAACTATAGGAATGTGTTAGAGAACGAAGTTTCACAGGTTGACGCGACAGGTCCGTACGACCTGGAAAATTCTCAATTCCAATTTCCAGATTATTACCATTTTTAGAAATTTTACATTTAATTTGTATAAAAATTTAAAAATCTTAATTCCACGTGAAATAACTGCGGAACATATGCACACCCGCTTGAGACTCCTGAATAACAAGTTCAACTCTATTCTGTAGCCCCTCCCCTGCCAACGTGGGGGCGCAGCTGATGATGACCCTAATGTCATTACATTTTCCAAAAAAATAAAAATGCAATGAATTAAGATGCACAAGGAGATAAAAATGTATGGACTTGTTATCCAGGCTAACCCAGGTCAAATTCATATTGAGGTGCCCAGGTACAAGGTTGCCATACCAAGTTTTCCAGGCGTGCTGGTGTGCTTTTGGTTCACCATCAGCTATGATTCGAGCTTCAAGTGTATGTAACCAATCAGAATTCTTATTTGTGGTGCCCAGGAACATAGCCTCCACACAAAGTTTTCTGGATATGCTGGTGCGCCTTTTGTTCACTTTCACATATGAGTCTAGTTTCAGATGTATGTAACCTATCAGCATTCTTGTTTTAAACCAGCTTACATTTCATTCATATAAAAATGTTGATCCACATTGTCTTAGAACTATCAACAAATTTTCTAATGATTTTCAAAATAAATTTTGTTATGAAGTAATTAAAAGGAAACTAGAAACAGGTGAATAATTCTGAATTGTTATTATTCAGTGGAATTGCTATATTTTCCTTAAGTAGAGTTTATTTAAAAACAGAAAAAAAGAAGTTAAAAACATTTTCAAATATCTTCCCTTATTTTATGTTTTCTTTAGGTATAATTTAGTTCAAAACATAGATTTAAAAAAGTTAAAAACATTTTAAAAAATCTTAGCTATATCTTTGCAGAACAACAAAAGTCATACCTGAACAGTCCATTGTTTATTTACCCATCAATTTCAAATTTGAATCATCACAAAAACACCTAGTACCCTCCAACGTTTGCCTGCAAGAGTAATAGTGACCATAGTTGAAGTTAATACCTGAATGTACGACAATGAGTATTGCTCTATACCGTTTGAATCATACCACGATGTCATTATAGCCAACTTCAGATATGACCTGATACATTTTTCTTTTCAGCCATATAGAATCTGAACTAAAAAAAAGAATTTTTCTCGTAACTTTATGTGTCATTGCCCTTCTGTCCAAGTTAATCGCAAGAAACTGCGACATATCAGTAAAAACTGTCTGTGATGTTAGTCGATGCTCATTTTGGAAATATTTTTCAACTGGATTTGGACTTAGCACTGCACTAAATTGAAGGTCCAACGTCTCAACAACCTCTTCATGAGCTGGTGCCTCAGGATTTAGAACTCCTGGAACTGAAAAATAGCACACTTTTTTATTTGTCATGTTATCATCAATTGGCTCAAGTTACAACGGTGACAGGCCAAAAATTTATGATTCTTGAACTGAAATAGTCTACAAAGAGGACTGTGGGTAGTTAATGAGTTTTTTTCCGAGTTTTATTCATCCATACTTCTAAATAAAGCTTCCCAAAACTCATAGATTGACTGCTATTTGTCCTCGGGAAACCTATACACAGTCGCGAGTAATGATCTTAGGTGGAGTGTTAACTCAATCTTGTCAAGGGATGACACAGCTAGCCGAAAAATTATAGCTGCAACGTTGCCTTGTGAATTCTGCAACATATCAAAAAGTACTCTGTGTAAGCTGAAAACAAACAGAACTGCGTAATTTGCATAGCATGAAACACAATCTCTGTTTTAGAAACCTTTTCTACCAGCACCAATACCCCTTTGATAGAGCTGCTTTTGGTTAGATCTTTTCTTGTTTCCTTCATATACCTTGGAGAACGTTATCACCTTTCGTTGGCACTATCTTATCGTTTGATTTTGATTCATTTGTCTTAGACAATGTTTTTAGGCATTCCATCTTATTTGAAAAGGACTCTTCCACTGCTGCCTTTCTTTTTTTCCCCTTTCCAGTGATTGCATATTCGACATTAGTCTTACTTACTTCTTGCAGAAACAGCTTCTGTGCTACCTATGTTCATGACGCCATCGTTCAAATTATTTTACGGTGCTTGGATGATTTTCAATAATGGAAGATCTGGTCTAAAACTACTCTTAAGACGATTATACTCTGAGAGGGCTTCCCTGTCAGCAATAATTTTACACGTATCAATTTTTACAAAATACAGCTCTGCACTAGTTGTGTCCCTGGAAAATGCGACATAAATCATACCCGATCGATAGCAACGACTTCTTGCATCAACAAAAACACAGTTCAAGCTCAGGTCTTGGGGCTTTGGAATAGTAATTGCAAATACTAGTTGCACTGGAAAATATTAACTAGCATGATACACCTCTTTGAGTGCTTCAAATCGAACTGTAGCACGACTTTTGCTTGTCAACTGCTTTTGACCATCAAATTGTACCAAAACATTCACTATCTCACCAGACGGTATACTTTTACTCTTTAACGTAGCCCATAGATCCGTTTACTAAGCCTTTATCCACAGCAATATTTCTTTGAAGCATTACTCGTGCACCAATTGATAATACCAATTTTGTTAATGCACCAGCTGTTCGTTTGCTGTCATCGGCACAGCTGAAAACACTTTTTGCAGCTTCTTCTTCAATTCTCTTATTTCTGACCACAGAAGAAAGACAATCAATGGCAGTCAGTGTAACATGTTCCGAACTCGTTTCCTTTAGCAGTGTGTTGTTTATTAGCCTACAGTCGTCGTTAGTGGGCATCAAAATAACCGGCACTTTGCCTTCCTTGCACAAATTACAAAATAATTTGGTAATTTATTATGAGGTGGCTCACAAGATCCATCCAAACTTTCATGCAGAAAGACACTAGAGATGCTTTCCTTCACAATGTCCAAGCTTATGTTTGCGAGAATATCTGCATATGGCTTGTCCTTTTTTGCCTCATGTTGATTGTCAGCTCATCATATTCAAATTCATGCCATAGATTGAAGCATCCCCTGGATCCAAGTCTATTTTTGATCTCTAGACGCGTAAAAGGAATAAGTGGCGGATTTGCCGACATGGGCCTCAATTGAAGAAATTCTCCAAAGAGAACAAATTTGGCATTACCCATTGGGAAATTATTAGTTTTAATTTCTGTCAACCGCAAATGAATATACATCAGCATACGAGACGAAACCATGCTTATTACATCTATAATGAACAGTCGAGTTTTTCTAAGAGTTTTTCGTAGCATCAGCAATTGTTCAGTGGATAACGCTTCATGCCTTGCAGTTGTCTACTGGTCAACTGGCAGACTTAAGCATTTATGTATGGTAACCCACTTTATACTATGAGCAGCAAATCCAGTTGGGGCCATTACAACAGCAGGACGATCGTCCCTCGCAAACTCCCGACAAAGCAACCTTCTGAGTGCACTAATTACTCTTGACTTTCCACTTCACCAACAGCCAGGAACTATCATTCTAATTGGCTTGTCAGTGCTGCATTTTTTTAGGTTGCCTGTGACTCCATAAAACATCCTCTTCTGATTTAAATTAAGGGACTTGAAGTCATTTGACACCTCTTCACCTGTCATTGACTGTAGTAGCTGTAGATTTGCATTGACTTCATCTTCCAGGGCATCAGCCGCTCTATCAATGATTTCTCCTTGTAGAGCGTTTTTTGGATCATCAGTCTCCTGCTGCTCATCAGTTAAGTAATTCATTTGATGAGCCTGAATATCCGTGGCTCGCTGGCGTATTCTTGTTTCAAATTCAGCATCGCATGTGGTTTTATTTACCAGCTTCTAATGATAGACTACCACGGCTAGATATTTTTCACTTTCAATGCAATATGTCTCAAAATTGTTCAAGTCACAAACAGAAATATCCCATTCATTTCTCCACGGCTTCAACGGTTTCAAAAACATACCGTAGTACTGGTCTTCCTTCTTGCCAGATTCAAGAGTAATGCCCCGTGTGTGCTGTATAATATATGGTTTGCGAGTGCGTCGTAGTAAAAAAATGAACCTGTATTCATATGCATTATTTCATCATTTCCCCGTAGTTCACGTTCAGGCCAAGAAAACAGTTCATATATCCTAAAGTTTTACATATGATCTGGCCTATTTGGTTAAACATCAGCTATCCAGCGTGCAACATAGAGATCCAAATTTTTGGGATCTTGGCGTACAATATCTTCCAAGTGCTTGAATGTTTTAAGTGTCCTTTTTAGACTTATTCCCTTGGATAACTCCACAAATCTAAATTGCCTTGAGAAACTGTAGAATTTTGTGCCAAGAAGCCTATCTGCCACCTCTGCTGCTCCAACTTGACGCGCTTGAACTGAATTTAATAGAAATGGCATTGCCCGTGGGCCCAGACCTGGGTATTCATTATTCGCTTCTTCCCACATCTCATCAATTTCTGACTTCTCACCTTTTGTTATGTTGTCTTTTATATAATATTACAACTTTGAGTCAATATGACAAATATATTGAGAATCAACAAGAGAAAGACTTGTCAAGAACAATAAGGTATTGTAATCATTGATTTGCCTCTCCTTATCTGCACAAGAGGTGCCATATATTCTCTTTCTTGGTTTTTTGCGGTTTGTCCCATGAGCCAAACAATCAATCACATCATGCACTTCAGTTTGTGTTTTAAAAGGGCAAGGAAAGCCGAATCTGCAATAACTAATCCATTTGCCTGGATTTCTTTTGAATTTCCGTTGGCAGTAGTTGTTGCAGCGGTGCATTTGGTGATCAATAACAAGTTTGTGCAGGGTTGGACTCAATGGTTTGTCAGGAAATTGACACGTGATAATGCTATCAATGTACCTTGTAAATTCATCCAGTAATTATTTTCCAAATACTGGCGCATCGTCTACCCTGAAAATGGAACGCATTCGTGGTGCACCTCTTGTTTGGTATTCAATTCGCCAAAAGTAATCCTTGATTTTACCAAAGACGGGATTCAACTTTACACAGATAAGATCATTGAATATGGCCCTCCATTTTTTGTGAAGACGTGTAGCCATAGATAGAGGGTACATTGCTGTTAATTCAGCTGGTGTCATTTTATCAACGCCAACCACGTGGCTGTTATGTCACGTAAGTGTCGTATGAATTCTGGAGAATACCATTCTGCACAAGAGGCTGTAAGAAATAACGTTGGTGGCCCTTCTTGCTCTATCAGAGACTTAACTTTTCCCGCCAACGCATAAAAATATTATCTAGATCCTCTTACTTTTGACTGGACTTGAAAAATTGACGTTTCTATTTCATCATCTCAGTTTTTAAGTCGATCAAAAAAATCTTTTGCGCTTTGATTAGGCATGACAGTCCTAATCATGTGTCCAACATTGTAACAAAAGTTAGAAAGCTCTTGATGCTGAAAGTTGTGAAATAGATAGTTTTTGTCTAAACGAAACTGTGGGTGTCTACTAAGAAGACGCCCTTTGATGTAGTCTGCATTTCGCATCGCAAAACTACGGGCCATGTCCCGCATATGGTTTTTGCCATCAGGAAAGAGATTTGGAAATGCTTTGATGTCCAATTCCTCTTGAAAGAGATCCTCCCCTAAACCATGTAATCTTTTCAGTTGAAATTGGTCATTCTCAATGTTTTTGTTGTTCTTGAAGTCATCAATAAAGTCTTTTGGCACTGATGAGTCAAGGAGTTTCATAGAAAAATGCTATAATATGTTTGACTTGGAATAATTTTTTTTTTTTTATAAATTTTCTCCCTGTGGTTATTATTTTTTTTGATCTTGTCATTTTTCTTTTTCTAATAAACGACTCTCAAGAGTCTCTTTCAACTCTTCTAGTATCTATGCTTTAATGTTCCTATACACACTATTGTTCTCTTTCAGCCAAAGTGGTGCTTTATGTATTTTCCTTAAATCAATAAGTGCTGCCCAAACGTTCTTGTTATATGTTGGCTGTCCATTGACAAGTATTACAAAGCTATCAATGTTAAGCAACTTATCTGGTTGTACATCTGCATTAGCTTGAGCATCTAAAGGTAGATATACAATTCTTTATTTAAGGGCCTCTGTCAATTTGTTTGCAGGTCTTTTTGATGCCATGATTTGTCCAAGCCTAACAACAGTTAGACATGGCATGACGAATCGTATCATTGCCAGTTCAAATTTATTCAAATTTTTGATGCAATCTGGAGTTGCTTGGACATTAAGGTTATTTCCAACAGAACGGACATTTTCTTTATTAGAGAGGATTTTCCTGCACAATATTCGCACAACTTGATTGTCTCCAATAAGTGTTCCATCCAGTCAATTGACATATAGACATCATCTCTCTCTTCTTCAGGTACATACTTATAAGTCTCCTCGTGAATAATTTGGGTCATATAATCGAAGCCTTTTCGCCTTGAAAAAGAGCCAATAGGTTTTACATCATTTGGCAGTTTTAACTGCTCGTAACTATCACAAGGAGTTGATGGGTAATCGTCTCTTACCTCTGCTACTTTTGTTAGATTTTTCCAAAGAAATTCATAATTTCTGATTCTTCTGTAGATACCCGAGGACGCATAGGCTCCAGAAAGTTTGTTAAGTTTTTCATCCTCAATTTCGAAGTTGCAGCTTCTACAATCGATTTTAATTGTACAATACTATCTTTGCTCCTAATTGTTATTACATCACTAATGATTCTGCATCTTTCTACTGCCTTGTATAAGCTTCTTACAAAGTTGGCCAGAATAGGAAAATGTGGTGTCACTGCTCGTAGAGCACAAAGAAACTGTAATATCCCTTGTGTGGGTGAGAAAAATTGAATGTTCCATTTGGTCAAGCCGAACTGAATGATTTGCGCAATAAATCAAATTATTCAAATAAAACGCTACATGTGAATCGATTGATGAATCTTCTTTGTTCATCTCGGAAATTGTGCAAAAGAGTATTTGACACATTTCAATATCAATGGGCTCATATTTGCAAAGATCTTGGTGACATTTCCATTTAATTGGGTGATTTTTGTCAGTCAACCTACTTTTTACAGTTGATTTTATTACAGTGGTCTTATCCTCTAAAGTGTTTTCATTTAAATCCTCCATCCTATATCGCTGACAAATATCACTGATGCTATTTTGTACCTTAGTATTCCATTCTTCATAATCCAATTTAGTAGGAGATTCCATTTCTGATCTTGCTACTAACCTATTGAAAAAAGTAGGTACAAAATTAGGAAGGCTGTGTCCAGTTTCATCATCTTGCTGGTTTTGTGTTGTCCTCACACACAAGCATCTGTTACCAACTTCTACAGCTTGATTATTAGCATAGTCAAAAAACATGGCTTTTCCTTCCTCGTTAATTGGAATTGTTGTGTAAAGGTCACCAATGTGACCACATCTCAAGCAATGATTGACACCAATGATCTTATACACTGACTCGAGATGATATGCTTCATTATAAACAAAATGTTCCCTGACATTTCCCATTGCAAGGGTAAATTCTTCAACATCAGGGACATAATCTGTTTTTGGTAGATACTCCAAAAACTTTGAACACTGCTTTTTGATGCTTGCGTTTAGCTTTGCTAGTGAATTAGAATCTCTGTTAATGACCGCATTAGCTTCTTCTAGTAGTAGTTTAATTTCAATGGTGGAATGCTTTCTATTATGTTTTTCGTACATATCAAAGATAGTATTTAACTTTTCTAAATCTGATTTCATGTTTGCTAACATCCTAGACTTATATGCCCATTTTTTTTCTGTAATTTCTTGCAAATAAACTTGACCGCCTGTTTTTAGCCTGAGTCAAATTGTGCTTAGACTGGCTTAAAAAGCAAGATATATCTAAAGACTTGATACTGGTTTGTACTTGGCTCCGACTTTTCTCTATCCTTTTTGAAGGATAACTTCTCACTTTCTTTTGTGTAGATCTTATTGCAAGTTCAGGGAGATTTGAGTGAAAGGAGAATGTTTTGTCACGTTTTTTCGTCAACCTGCGGCTTCTACAGAAACTCTTGTAGAATTTGATTACTTTGTTTGATGTTTTTCTCATCTGTTCCTTACAAGAAGAATAGATCCCTTTGTATCTTTTCAATATATTGTAAGCAGTAACCTTTTCTATGTGATTGCTACGATAAAAATCATCATTCCTCTATTTGTTTCTTTGTTTTAATGAGACAGATTTGACGTAATGCTGACGATACTCTGCATTATCTCTGTATTTAGTATTTCTCTGGATTGATGCAGTCTTGATGTAATTCTGACGATACTCTTCATTTTCCCTGTATTTAGTATTTCTCTGGATTGATGCAGTCTTGATGTAATTCTGACGATACTCTTCATTTTCTCTGTATTTAGTATTTCTCTGGATTGATGCAGACTTGATAGTACTCAGGCGGTAAGTCTTGTCATTTTTGTATCTATCTTTCACATATTCTGATGCAGACTTGATAGTCCTCAGGCGATAAGACTCATCATTTCTGTATTTGTTCTTCACACATTCTGATGCAGACTTGATAGTCCTCAGGCGATAAGACTCATCATTTCTGTATTTGTTCTTCACATGTTCTGATGATGAATTGATACATTTCTGATGATACTCCTCATCAGTGTTATATCGTTTTAAAACTCGACGTTTATTCAGAGCTGCTGCTTTCTCATCCTGCTTAGATTCGTTTTTGGCACTCAATTTGAGAACGTCTTTGTTTTTCTCATAATGCTCTTTCTTTTCGTCAGCCACTTGTTTGGCTCGACTTTTGTATTTTTCCTTCTTTTTGAGTTTCTTGCTTTAATATTGTCAAACCATTGCAATTGCTATCAGATACCCTATGGACCTAGAGCTGTCTTCTTTCTATAAATATTTGTGACCTACAAAGGCTAAAAAATCCCTAAGGAAATGCAAATATTAAGAAAATGCTAAGAAAAATATTACTTTAGATACAGCACCTGAAAAAAGAAATGAAAGAGAATTAGTATTAGCAAAATAAGATAAAACAAAGAGAAAAGGTAGACTATGAATAAGAAATCAAAATTACCCCCAGAAGAAAACATAAGAACACTAAAATCACAAAAAAAATCCAAAGAACATGAAATCTTTAACAACATACTTGCCAAAGACAAAATTTCAAAAAAGAAGAAGAGAATTTTTGTGTTATAATTTCTAAAGAATTTATTATCTTATTATTAGGACAAGATGAAACAAAGAAAAAAGTTTGAATATATGAATAAGAAATAAAAATTCCTCAAAGAGGAAACATAAGTAAACCAAAATAAAAAAAAAGCTCCAAAAAACATAGAATGTTTAACAGCATTCTTGCCAAAGACAAAATATCAAACAAGAAAAAAAAAAAATTGAAAATCATGTCTTACAGTTATTTTTTGTACTGAATACAAAGATTATACTGATTATCTGTTGCAGTCAAATTTTTTGTGTCATTATTTCTAGTTGAGTTGTCTGTTTACTCAAAAGTGTGCTGATAATGCATACATGATGCTACTCAATTTTGATTTAAAGGAAGTGTTTAATCTTATAAGAATCAAAATAACCGGATGTTTGACTTATAATATCAAGGTACTGGTTTACATACTGGACTTAGGTACAGGTACTGAAGGGGTACTGGTTTAGTGTTCTAGGAATGCAGTTATAAAACATAAAACAGGATGAGCAATTCCCTTTTGCATAAAAATGTTTCATAAGTTTGAAAAAGTAAGTGAACTATCTTAATAAAAATAGTAGGTTGTCTTGCACAAAGTAAATTAAAATTACAAGGTAGGAATTTGTGCTTCAACCAAAAGAAGCATGTATAAGGCATAAATAATCTATCAAGAATTAGGCTAATAAACTAGAGGTTAGAAAAGATTGTAAGCATAATGTCACCTTCCAAAAATGTCACTGATTACCTTAATCCATTACAGGCTCATTAAACTTGAAAACCTTCAATGAGAAGAGCAACCTAGAAAAAAGTTTTTTAATTACTAATTAATTTCAATATACATCCCTGCACTAAACATTCAGCAACTTTACACAATAAACTTGTATACAAAAAGCCCATCATTTTTCCTTAACACCCACCCCCCAAAAAAAACATTTGGGCCTATATAATATAATAATGTCCCATATAAGCTAGACCAAAACAGCACTATGATTTCAAAGGTAAAATAGTTTAGCTTACAACATCTAAGAAATTTAAGAAATTTAGCCCATAATTTACACTTGGCATAATTGAAAATTGCAAATTTTACAACTTGGTAGCATCCATGAAATATTTACAAGCATCCCCCAAAAAATGAAAAACACTCTGCAGTCTAACTAAGAATAGCTAAAACCATCCTATCCTATGGTAATAGTAGGCTTGAGTTAAAGACTTTGATGTTTACATTGTTTACATTGTTTACATGTTTACATTTATTTCTGTCTAACTTACTGGTAAGTTTCATAAGTTGTGTTAAGTTTAAGTATTTGATGAACAGAAATGTTCTCAATTGAATCAAATCCATCCCTAAGAGAGCTGCCACTTCACTAAAATCTATCATAAAAATATTTTCAGTCATCAGATTCAATGCATGAGCCATACCCCTTAATGCTTATGCTGATGTTACTCTGTTGGACAACCTCTTTGTCATAAAGTAAAATCAAAAAGAAAAAAAATGGATATGCAATGAGTCAGTCAGTCTGAATGAATAAGGTGTTCATAGCAGAGGTCAATTTAATTTGTTGAGTTTTTGACTTGATTTTTTTGACTGGCTGTCTTTAACAATAGAATAAATAATCAGTGAATTATATATTCAGCTATAATTCAGGTGGTAAGGCCTATAAATAAGAAATATTCCACTCCAATCTCTTCTAATCTAGCAATGCAATGGTGACACAGCAACAACTAGTGCCCAAACTTAAATCTGTCCCATCATCCCACTAGATTCTTAATTATTTCTGGATGAAGTGTTGTTATAAGAAGGTCATCACAATATCAAAATGAATCTTTCCTTTGGAATCTTTGTTTTGAAATGGATACTTGTGCAGGCTTCTGCATGTTTTGACTTTTCATTGTATTTTACAATCTTAGCCAAGTCTGCCTCAATGTCTTTAGTTGTTTCCCATGCTCTCATTTAAGGATGAATTTAGTAAGTTGAATCCATGAGATTGCTATATTTTCCAACCAATTTTGGAAGGATGGTGATTCATTTAACAAAAGATCTGATGCTGACTTTGTTGGGGTCTTGAACACAGAACTCTGTAGCTACATGTCCAAAAGTGGTCCATTTTCCAAATCATTGTACTTTGAGACTGCAAAAGCTGTCAAATTGGCAGCCTGTTGGTAGGCTATTTTTTGTGAAGTTGCTGCTTATGGGAGTGGCTGTAAAAATTTCAACAATTTGTTTTACTGTAGACTCCTACAACCGACTCTGGTCAAGTTATGGACTAGTACAGACCCATCATAGAAACCACATCAAGCAAAATTCTAATTGTTTGTCAGTTACTCAATAGGAAAAAATGAGCTTCACCATACAGCTTAAAAAATGCCTGGAAATTGATGTGAGAGGATGGAAGGGATGTTGACACTGCTATTATGTCTTCCTATCAATAGTTCACTGCCACATTATAGTAGAGGTGGTATGCACCACATGAGGAGGAGCAACAGCAGCTCTAATCTCTTATAAAGAATTATCTGAAGCCTGAAGTGCAATTTATTATAATTTTTTCCCTTTGTAACCAAAGTAGGAAATAAACAAATAAATTGATGCAAAACTATTTTTTCTTATCAATGTGTCAGAGAAGAGAGAATATTTTCTTTAAAATTCATGAGTATTTGAAACTTACCACTTGTGGGGTAACTTACCAAATTCACCAGTAACTTATTTGGTAGGAGTAAGTTTTGAAACTTACTGGTAAATGTTGCACACTAGTGCCTAGTTCCCATCCTAAATTGGTTTGGTACCATATTAGCAAAAAATTTAAACTATAGAGAAGGAGAGATGTTAAGAAAATAATGCTTACTTCATAATATGCAGAAAATATTAAACCCCTCCCTCCCCCCAGCCCTGTAATTTGCAAAAATATATCCCAAAATAAATCCAATTTGTCACTCTTGTTTAAAAAGTGAATCAATTCTGACAAAATAAATAAAAAATATGGGAAATATATAATTTGGGTTATAGCCTATACATTTACAAATTAGGGGAGGGAGGTTAAGTATAGTAGAAGCTCTTTTGGTATAAATTTTTTGTTATTCACATTATTTACTTACAAATAAAGTAAAAATACCACTTGATTCATTTTTTTATTCTCTTTCCAAATGTAATAATCATTTTTCTTGGAAATGAATTTTACCCCCACTCCTACATATATACCAATTAAGGGTATATATTTGCACATTAGGGGGGTGGGGGTAAATTTTATTTCTGATGTAAATGAGAGGTAGGTTTAAACAGTAAATTTTTTGCAATTCACATTATTGGCTTAGGAATAATGCCTTTTTTATGCCCTTTCCAAATATAACAATCATTTTAGTAAGAAATGAATCTTAACCCCAACCCTATATATACCAATTCAGGGTATATATTTGCACATTGGGGGGAAGGGGGGGGGTAAACTTACCGGACAATTACGAAATAAATAAAATTTACCCCCCCTAATTTGCAAATATATACCCTGAATCGGTATACATAGGGGTGGGAGTAAAATTCATTTCTGATAAAAAAGGCTGAAAAAAGGCATTGGAAACATTGTTTGAGTTTTGCCTCTAAATCTGATCTAGTCATAGAAGTGCAAGTGCAAATGAAGAAATTAATACATAATGTTGTTCTTTGATATTGAGTGTTTTTTTTCCTTTTTCTTCTTTTGTACTACTCTGCTTTTTCCCTATTTTTGTAGGATGAGTGGGCAAAAATGAAATTATTATTATTAAATTTCCTATATTTTCTTAGGTTTCACAGGCCTATGGCTTAAAATTCTACTCTAACAAGAATTGCATCTTTGGAACTAAACCTAGAGAAGAAGAAACTGATAACTGAAAATTAAGATAAAATGTTTTTTTGTCAAAATTTCAATTGATCAAAAACCTATGCTATGGCATAGTGTTTTGTCATAATGCCTAGGCCTATGATGTGTCATGTTTGGGATCTTGGTTCAAAAACAGCATCAAACTGTGGCTTTAACTCTTTCAGGAAATCTGCATCTTTCAACAGTAGACTAGGCCTTGTTACTTATGGAACAGAAAATAGATACTAGCCATTTTGTTTCTAATTTAATAGCCTATGCCTAATCACACCTGTTGCTAGGCTAGCCTAGAGATATACTAATCAGGAAATGCTAAACTAAACCCATATATTTAAATGTGTAAACTCTCACTTACCTGTCAAAGATTTCCTTGCGTAATTCAGGGTACTCTCATAAAAATGTCACTAGTTCACTGGCTACAAAACACAGATGTTTTGTCAACACTAAGTTTTTGAATAAGATAATACACAATAAAACTTCATAAGGCACCAGTTCAAAATGTTAATCAACAGGAAAATCTAATCCAAAAGAATGAAACAAAACAGCAGGAAAAAAGATCAAGAACAGAACAGTACAGTAAATTTATTTTTGCGTTGTAATATTGCTGTTGCAGTTGTACAAAAGAACAAGCTGAACCTTCGCCCTCTACCTTAGGAGCAAAATATAACTATTTGAAATATTTTTTTTTTAGTTATTTTGTGTTAAAAAAAAAAAATGTTATTTTATGTTAAAATTTCACAGCTGTTCACTTTCTTCTGACTACTATCTGTGAAAATGTTTGAACCAGTGATCTCTCGATCTGATGTCGAAGCTATAGCTGTTAGGACTTTAAATAAGGCTTCCTATTTTAATTATATGGCCCTTGTGTTTCAGTAGCCGTTCTTGAAAAATGGGACAAACAGTAGAAATATAACATAAATAGCAAGGTATTGAAGAGGAGGCAACCTTTCGTATATAGAATAAAGTCTGTTCGGCTTGATATACGTATATGAAGGGGTTTCCCCCTAGTCTCTTTACGCTAAAATCACAAGACCGTCTAATTAGAATAAAAAGATCTTTTGAAAGTACCAAGAAAAACTTTAGCGTAAAGAGCGAGGTATTGACGATAGGATGAACCACCTAATATATGTAATAATTTCTTTTAGTATAAGTTTTTCATTTTCTTCCTTACTTTCAGTTGCAGAAACTTTTTTTTTTTTTTTAATTTAATTTTTGGCCGTTTTTCAAATAGTGCCGGGAAATCCGGTACCCCTTTCATGGAAAATTCCCATCCCCATGCAAAATTCCTCTATGGAAAGATCCTCCCATGTAAACCCCTCCCCCAGCCCCCCCCCTACCAGAAAAAATCCACCCGGAAAATGTCTGTATCCTTCGCAATAACCTATACTATATGTAAACAAAAGGCCCTGCCCCTCCCCCAGCCAATCCCGTGTTATAGAGTTTCGGTTATGAAGGAGGCTGTCCCCGCCGCATCGCCTCGCGCGATTCGCTAAATTTTTTTTATTTTTTTAAAAAATATATTTGTTAGTAATTCAAAATTTAGCGTAAATAGAGAGGCGGTGAGGAGGGGACAGCCCCCTTCATATACGGACTAAATTCTTTTCGTTTTCAGTTTTAACGTTGTTCCTTACTTTCAGTTAAAAAAACTTGTTTTTTTTATTTAATTTTTGAACGTTTTCGAATTAATGCAGGTTTTGATTTTGGCTCACCGTACATGAATAATTAAAACAAAATTTGCATATTATATTTGGTTAAATGGCTTTCTCGAAACTTGTTTAATTTTATTTACGAACGTTTTTATTAGTAATAAATATACGTAACTTAGAATTAACTTACGTAACGAACTTCTATATTCATAAATTTTTAAAACGTATATTAGGGGGTTCGCCCCCTAGTCAATACCCTGCTCTTTAAACTATAGTTCGAATTTTTTTTTCCAGTTCTTTAAAAATGACCTCTTAATCACAATCAGTTGATCAGTTGAAAAACTTGTTTTTTTTTATTTAATTCCTGATCTTTCTCTTTAATAATGCTGGGAAATCCGGCACCCCCGTCATAGCCATGTCCCGTCCCCCCTGAAACCGGCCTTCATGGAAAGATCCTTCCATATAGCCCCCCACCCTCTCCTTCCCCCACCTACCAGAAAAAATCTCCTCTGAAAAAGTCTGTATACTTCCCAATAACCAATACTATATGTTAACATTGAGTAAAGTTCATAACTTTCAGCCCTCCCCCTGGGGACTTTGGGGGATCAAGTCATCCTAAAAGACATTTTTATCATATTTTCGACCATGCTGAACAAAATGGTTATCTCAAAATTTTGATCAGGTGACTTTGGGAAAAAAATGAGCGTGGGAGGGTGCCTAGTTGCCCTCAATTTTTTTTGGTCACTTAAAAAGGGCGCTAGAACTTTTAATTTCCGTTCCAATGAGCCCTCCCACGATATTCTAGGACCACTGGGTCGATACGATCACCCCTGGGAAAAAAAAAAAAAAAACAAAAACAAACAAACAAATAAACACGCATCCGTGATCTTCTTCTGGCAAAAAATGTAACATTCCACATTTTTGTAGATAGGAGCTTGAAACCTCTACAGTAGGGTTCTCTGATACGCTGAATATGATGGTGTGATTTTCATTAAGGTTCTATAACTTTTAGGGGGTCTTTCCCCCTTTTTTCGAAAATCAGCCAAATTTTCTCAGGCACGTAACTTTTGATGGGTAAGATTAAACTTAATGAAACTTATATATTTGAAATCAGAATTAAAATCTGATTCTTTTGATGTATCTATTGGTATCAAAATCCCGTTTTTTAGAGTGTTGGTTACCATTGAGCCGCGGTCGCTCCTTACTTTACACTTCATTACCACGAACTGTTTGATTTGGGCATTAAGTTGAAACTTTCAGACAATGCTGAAATGGGAGGATCAATTGACCAAAAGGCAATATATGCAAGCTGCTACTAATACTACTACTACTAATGTAATTTACTAATATGTAAGATCATTAATGTAAATATTTCAAGAAGTATATCCTGGTTTCAAGAATTACCATCCTGGCTAAGTGGTTGGCGGGCATGGACTCTTTTGTCTCACGGGTAAGGGTTCGATGCCTGGCTAAGTTTCTTCCTGGTTGAAGTGCCCTGTGATATTATTTTAGTTGTCAGGTTACTTTCTAGCCTTTTCTAGTTTATTGCTATTCCACATCTGTCTGTCTGAAGTTTTTATCAGAAGGAGGGATGCGTTAACTGACACAAACTAGACGGATGATGATTTTGCTTAGGTATTGAATACCTTTTTTTTTTTTTTTTTTAAATTGTTACTCTTTCGTAACCGTTGAGGTTTTTCACCTTTAAAAATTGTGTACACCATTATGTATAGCATGGCTTTCTTAATATTTTTTAAAAAAATATCATAAATTACACAAAAAAAGTTTAACAGTAAAGATTAACATTAAAAATTACAACAAACAAACCATTCTGTATATGGGTGGTGAATCCCCCCCTCCAAAAAAAAAATCCAAACAAACATTTTACTGTTGCTCCTACATTAAATTTTGAATTAAAAATGGTAGCCTCAAATAGCTCGGGGGGTTGGGGCTGTAATATACTCTGACCGAGGTTTACAAATAATACTTGTTATTTGGGAATGGCTTTTCCACACAACTAGCAAAGAAAAAATCTGCATAAGGAAACGGCAAAAAGGGATGGATCTAGAGTAGGGAGACAAAAGCTGGCAAGCACCCTGGATGGCAAAAAACCTAATTAAAAATCTAAAATTATCTAAATTAAAAACAGTCTCTATAAAAATATTTTTTCGAAATACATATATAAAAGATTATTGGTTATTCTTACAAAATGTTTTTTTTTAGATAAAAAAAAAAACTCAAAAAAAACAGTTAACGAATTAATCATTCGGATAATTTAACCTTTTTATTTTGAAACCACATTAGAAAACTATTTTTATATTGTTTAACTTTAAAAAGGGTTTATTTTTCATTCTAAACTTCTATAGTTAAATATCAGAAATATTTTTAAGCTTTAGTCTTTTTTTTTGTCTTTAGAACGCAGTTCGTGGAATTTCCTGGTAATTAGCATTTCTTACTACTACTGACAACTCACCGCAACACCAAGCCACCTGAGACAAACACAGCTACACAGACTCTACACAATAAAACAACACAGCTACACAATAACACAGCTACGCAATAAAAATTTTTAATATAAAGTGTCATTTGCTCATTTAATATAAACCATAAAATTTTTACAAAGAAAATGTGTTTATAGAAAAAATGTATATTGTGTATACACCAACAACTATTGACAATATTGATGACAAAACTCCAAAGTCTGACAAGTGAGAAACAGCAACAGAAACCGCTTTAATAAATATTCAAATTTCTAGTCTTTGCAATAAAATTTTTTAATATACCGTGTCAAATGCTGAGTGACCATACCACTTGATGCTTCGTAAAAATAAAATAATCAACTTTTTTGGATTTGAATTTCAGCAAAACCCGTCGATACTGCAATTAAGTGTATACATTTTAACAGTAATCCGTTAGTGTTAATTTTATTCATGATTTAACTGTTATGTCCGTTAAAACTCCCCCTTATCCCTAATGATAAAATATATACCAAATATATATCAAATATAATATTATACTCAAGGAAAGATACCAATTTTTATTAATATAGAATGGAGCCTATAATTGCTCAAATAGCTATCTGTGTTTCTTGAATACTCTTAATATTAATCTTTAATCTTTTTAGGAATACCGAGGCCAAAGACCAACAACTAATCACTGAAAATGTACTGATCAAGGCTGTATATGTTGGAAGTACACCGCCACCAACTCCATCCGAGTCTGACAAAACTCCATCTGAGTGATCTGATATAGGACATCTGATACTGCTTTAAATTACCTATTTAATAAAATTTTTTAATATACCGTGTCAAATGCTCAGTGAACATACCAATGAAAAAGTGTTTATTTTGTATACACCAAAAATTATTGAAAATATCGATGAAAAAACTCCACATTCGGAAACCTGAGAAACCGCAACATAAACCGCTTTAATAAATATATAAATATATAGAGTTTTAACTAAAATTTTTTATGTGCCAAATAAAAAGAAAATGTGTACAAATAAACTTTTGCTATATTGAAGATTATTATAATTAAATATGTAATAATAAATAAACATCTAATTAATTAATCTATATAAAAATAAAAAACAAATACCAGACAAATAACAAAAAAAATTGCATATCTTTAATTTATTTCTCTAATTCGTAGATCATGTACATACAAAACCTATTTACGACACATCTACGTCAGAAACGATAGAAACAGCTCTTAGCATGAAAAAATTTATCTTTTCTTTGGTAAACAAAAAGATTTTATAACGTGTCTTTTGATGAGTGAATATACCAAAGAAAATGTGTATAAAGAAAATGTGTATAAATAAAATGCTTATAAAGAAAAAGTGTATAATTTGTATAAACAAACAATTTATGAAAATATCTATTAAAACACTCATCACTCTGACAACTGAGAAACCGCAATAGAAACCGCTTTAATAAATCTTCAAATTTATATTCTGCACTACAAATTTTTAATATAAAGTTTCACATTAGCAGTGACCATAACACTTGATGCTCTTTTATATGCTCCGTACAAATAAAATAATCAAATTTGTTGTATTTTACTTTCATAAAAACCCGTCGAGAATGAAAGTCATTGTATACATTTGAACATTAATCCGGTAGTGTTAATTTTATTCCTGATGTAAATGATAGGTAAGTTAAAACTACCCCTTATAAATAATGTTAAAATATATACCAAATATATATCAAATATAATTTGATACTCAAGGGAAGATACCAATTTTTACAGTCATATATAATGGATCCTATAATTGCTCACATAGCTATCTGTGTTTCTTGAATACTCTTAATATTAATCTTTAATCTTTTTAGGAAGCCCGAGGAAGACAAAGACCTATACAATGAAAATGTACTGATCAAGCCTGTATATAATTGAAGTAAACCGCCACAAACTCCATCTGAGTATGATAAAACTCAATTTGAGTGATCTGACATCTGATCTGATACTGCTTTAAATTACCTAGTCTTGAATAACTATTTTTAATATACGCTGTCAAATGCTTTCCTGAAATAAAAAAATACTGTTAGGGGGATTCACCATTTTCTAAACAAGTGTTTTCTAAACAGGATGAATGGCAGCATGACTAGCGGCAGCATGACCTTTTCGAAACCCGAATTGGGTGTCACTGAGTAGGCTACGGTTCATGAGATGGTCATATAGACCTTCATTGAAGATAATTCTTAGGCACCTTTTTTTTACTGCTTCTATTCTGTCCGACAATTCAATGGAAATGCCAGGATGCCAAACAGGACAGGCGTACTCAAGGGCTGGGCGTACAAATGACAAGATAATCCTTAAACAGTGCGATTTAGGGCATTTAAATATTTTAAGGAGTTTAAGGAGGGAAAATGCGGCATTTGTATGTTTTAAGATGTCATTAATATGACAATCCCATTTTAAGTCACTAGAGATGGTAACGCCCAGTAATATCGATACTGCCTTTATTGTCAAAAATTTTGGAAAGTGATTCATCGCCGTCTATATGACCATCTCATGAACCGTAGCCTACTCAGTGACACCCGATTCGGGTTTCGAAAAGGTCATGCTGCCATTCATCCTGCTGATTTTGTAAACACTTGTTTAGAAAATGGTGAATCCCCCTAACAGTATTTTTTTATTTCAGGAAAGCATTTGACACGGTATATTAAAAAATTTTATTACAGTGTAGGTAATTTAAAGCCAGATCAGATGTCAGATCACTCAGATGGAGTTTTGTCAGACTCAGATGGAGTTTGTGGAGGTGTACTTCCAACGTATACATTTTTGATCAGTACATTGTCATTGTATAGGGGTTGGTCTTTGGCCTCTGGCTTCCTAAAAAGATTAAAGATTAAAATTAAGATTATTCAAGAAACACATATATCTAAGAGATCAATTATTTGCTACATAATATATTTCTGTAAATATGGGTTTATTCCCTTGATTATAATATTATATTTGATATATAAATTTTATATATTTTTTCATTATTTATAAGTTTTAGTTTTATAGGAAATAACATTTACATAATGAATAATATTAAAAATACAGGACTACTTTTCAAATGTATAAAATGACGAGCAGTATCGACTGGTTGGGCTGAAATTCATAAGCTCTGAATCTCTTTGAAAAGGTGTATACAAGGCTCAGAATAACATAGAAATTGCTATATGTCTAGGCAAATCCAGAAGGCCATGTGAGGGAGCTCTGAATCTCTTTGAAATGGCGTATACAAGGCTCAGAAATAGTAACTTGGTTACTACTGGGGTTTACACAAAAAAAAAATTTAAACCCCCATACAAAATATATTTATGTCCATTTTTGTTACATTTTTACGAGTCAGACAAACATTAAATAATTTCTGAGACCACACTGGCTAATCATGATAAAATAAAAAATCACGAAGAAAGGGAGAAAACGAGGACAATTAACAGCCAGTGAAAGGTCTCACGCAGGTTCTCAGGGAGGCAGTTGAAATAAAAAAGCACATTCACCTAAAGGTAGCTCTCAATAGGCACACGGGAGAAATTTTTTTAAGTCCCATTTATGACAAAATTATTAATTCTGATCGTTTTTACATACATCCACAAAGTTATATTGTGCAATCGAATAGATTCTCCGATAATAGTAAATCTGGAAAGCGATTAGCCTTTAAGAGTGCTTTATGCAAAATGAAATTCTGAAATGCCATTTAGACTTGTGTTTTTTATTCAGTTACCCTTTCACCGTTACTAGGAAAGGGTCGTCCAATTTTAGTTTTTTTTTATTTTAAGGTTTGGTTTTTATATTTTTACCAGTTTTATTCTGGACTGAGGACGGTCAAGCGGAGGTCTTGACCGAAATATCTGCATAATTTTTCAATTTTTCACTGGCTGTTAATTGTCCTCGTTTTCTTCCTTTCTTCGCGATTTTTTATTTTGTCAGACAAACATTTCGGGGGTGTTCCAACCCCTTACCCCCCCTGGATAGGCTAAGGCCTTGTTATGTATTTTGAAAGTAATATTTAAACTCTGAGCTTATCATTATTATATTATACAATTTAATACCATAAATATGATGTCTATGCTTTGCTTCTTACATTCTAAAACAGTTTAATAAAACATTTTTTCAAATTGTACATCGTATTTCAGTTTTTCAAATTTGAGAGCATTGCGGTGTCTTGAGCATTGTAGTAGCTTGTAGGTATCTACAGTAGCTTGTATCTATAGTAGCTTGTAGGTGTATCTATAGTAGCTTGTAGGTAGCTTGTAGGTACTTGTAGGTATCAAACCTAAACAAGTGGTTAACACGCTTGACTTGAAATCCTCTGTCCATGAAGAAAGGGGTTCGGGTCCTGGTGTCCTGGTTATTTGGTTTGCAACATTTTGAGTTTCATTTTCTTCATACTTTCCGTGGTACTTTAGCTGTCTCTTATTGCCATTTGCATGCGTTATCTTTAGTAAAACAATTGTAGTTTGATATACAACACGCTTGAATCATTCTGCTAAAAACGGAAATAAGATTTGAACATTGCGAAATTGAAAATTGAATGCTGAGGAATCTGAGCTTACTTTTATTTTATCAAAAAATTCTGCCCAAAATACAGTTAACCTTTTACTGCTTACAATCTGCAGTAGTTCAAATCATCCATTTAAAACTACAAAAGGCATATGAATATTTCAATCGTAGGATATAGCATTAAGCGTACTAGCCAAGTGGTTAGCACGCTAGACTTGAAATTCTTTGTCCGTGAAGACAGGGGTTCGAGTCCTGGGGTCGCTGGATATTTGATCTGCAATATGGGGTCTGTCGCGTGACTCTGTAAGCTCAGCCCGAGTCGGCTCAGCTCTATTTGGGTACCTAGAGAAATCTGGGGAAGGTACACAGGAAGAGTGACCGAGAGCACAGG
Organism: Artemia sp. Qi Xiang Cuo; assembly: GCF_049724085.1. Classification (NCBI taxonomy): domain Eukaryota; kingdom Metazoa; phylum Arthropoda; class Branchiopoda; order Anostraca; family Artemiidae; genus Artemia; species Artemia sp. Qi Xiang Cuo. Next base: position 1,900,187 of record NW_028297431.1, read on the forward strand.
ATGGCTGCCCCGAAACCCCCCCAATTTACTTCCTGGATAAAGCGTCGTGGAACGGTGTTCAGCATAACAAATAGGAACTGTGAAGTCCAATGCCATGTTCTTTGCGGTTTTTTCTTTTTTGTATTAAGTGTCTTGAGTATTGCAGTACCTTGACTTTTACGTGTCAAAGTTGACGAGGAACACAACTACTGAATCTTACCTTTTCCACATACATTCTGCAGTAGTTTAGCTGCTACTTACCACCATTTACGTGTATTATAGTTAATAAGGCAATTCATCTTCAGTGTCAAAACAATTTTTTTGGAACCGTAACTTGACAGCACAGAATCGTCTCGTGTATTAGCGTCTTGTGTTTTATATCATAAATTTTAGTTCTAACAGAGCGCGAAAATTACTTCGTCGAGTCATAAAAAGGCACCACGAAGCGACAATAATCGCTGGGCTATGCTTCAACTTGAAGTTGAATGAAATCGTGTAGTGAGGTGATATTTTTAAGAAAAAAAGAGAATAGATGTTGGAAAATTCATAACAAGCTTTAGGTCTTAGGCTGTCTTGTATTGCATGATATAGACTGCAAGGAATTTAAGGACCTGGGAATCAAAGAAAATGAACGGAAGGAGGAAGCAAAAACACTGAATCAGTAAAGTGGACGGAAGGAGGTAGCAAAAATCAAAGAAAATGGACGGAAGGAGGTGGCAAAAATCAAAGAAAATGGACGGAAGGAGGTAGCAAAAACACTGAAACGCTGAATCAGGTAAAAATATCATTGGTTTGTGTTCAATCTGAAATGAGTGGCTTAGCTCTTAATAAATAAAAAAAAGAAAATATATATCACAAGCTATTTGTGGAAAAGCCACTGTTCCCTTGATATTTAAAAAATATTTTCCACAAAACAAGTTTTCAAACAAAGTAGAGCTCCATTAAGCCAAAAATCAGCAGAATTAAAGACAAATAAACTTCCAAGCGTAGAACAACCACAAATTATTATCAATAAATTCAATAAAAAAAACAAGTTCTTTCAACTGAAAGTAAGCAGCAAAATTAAAACTTCAAACAAACAGAAATTATTACGTATATGATAGGGTTCGCTCCCTCGTCAATACCTCACTCTTTACGGTAAAGTTTTTATTAGTACTTTCAAAGGAACTATTAATTCTAATTAAACGGCCTTTGTGATTCAGGGGGTCATTCTTAAAGAATATGAACAAAATTTGAGCTTTAGCGTAAAGAGCGATGTATTGACGAGGGGGAAACCCCCTCATATACGTAATAATTTCTGTTCGTTTTAAGTTTTAGTGTTGTTCCTTAGTTTCAGCTGAAAAAATTTCTTATTTTTTTTATAAAACTTTTTTTTATTTTTTTTTTTATTTGATTTCTGATCGTTTTTTGAATAATGCTGGGAAATCCGGTGCCCCCTTCATGGAAGATTCCCTTCCCCCATGAAAAATTCCTCCAGGGAAAGAACCTGCCACATAATGTTCTATCCCCTCCACCCCTCCCCCACTAGATACACCCCCCCCCCCTGAACACGCCCGTATACTTCACAAAAAACCATACTATATCTAAACAGTGGGCAAAGTCCACAAATTGTAACCCTTACCCCGAGGACTTTTGGAGATTAAGTCATCCTCAAAGACATAGTTATTGGATTTTTCGACTATGTTTCAACAAAATGGCTATCTCAAAATTTTGATCGGGTGACTTTGGGGAAAAAATTAGGGTTGGAGGGGGCCAAGCTGCCATCCAATTTTTCGGTCACTGAAAATAGGCACTAGAAATTATAATTTCTGTTCGAATGAGCCCTCTCACAATGTTCTAGGACCACTAGGTCGATACGATCACCCCTGCTCAAGACGCATCCGTGATCTTCTTTCTAGTGGCAAAAGATACAAAATTCCTCATTTTTGCACATAGGAGCTTGAAAGCTCTGCAGTAGGATTTTCTGATACGCTAAATCTTTTGGCTTGATTTTCATTAAGATTCTATGACTATTAGGGGGTGTTTCCCCATTTCTTCAAAAATAAGGCAAATATTCTCAGGCTCGTAATTTTTGACGGGTAAGACTAAACTTGATGAAACTTATATATTTGAAGTCAGCATAAAAGTCCAATTCTTTTGATTATCTCTTGGTATCAAAATTCCACTTTTAAAAGTTTCGGTTACTAATGGGCCGGATCACTCCTTACTTACAGTTCGACCACGAACTGTTTGATACCAGACACATACAGTAAAGTGATAAGTGCTATGTGCCAGAGTAACACTGCTGCGGTAAAGGTAGGAAATGAGGTTAGCCGCTGGTTTCGCATTAAATTAGGAGTTTAGCAGGGTTTTGTTCTATCCCCCTTTACATGGATCATTTTGATGGATTTTATCTTAAGAAGCATAGGAAATGCAATGAGAGACCATGGAGTCAAATAGGGGGGGGGGGAATCTATTGGACTTGGATTATGCTGATGATTTAAGAATCCTAGATGAGAGTTTGAGTAAAATAAATGAACTTTAATAGGTTGTGCGAGTTCAGGGTCATAGAATAGGTTTTAAAATAAATGTTAAGAAGACTAAGTCACTCAGGCTAGGAATAAGTGAAGATGAAAAGGGTAACGAAAAGATTGAAGTAGAGATGACCCTAAAGGTCCGATTGCCCACCCCTGCTGCCATCTACAACTTTTTTTTACATAATTTATGTCTGTTTGTTGTTAGTGAGAATGAAAAAACAGGAATTTTCTCACTTTGATGGATGGTTATGTGTGTTGGTCAATTTATTTGATGTTTTTCATGGATGTCAACAGTAATTTATGTCTGTTTTATGGTTTTTGTCAGTGAGAATGGAAAAAAAAGTATTTTTCTCACTTGAAAAACAGGAATTTTCTCACATTGATGGTTGTTTCATGGATGGTTATGTGTGTTGGTCAATTTATTTGATGTTTTTCATGGATGTCAACAGCAATTTATGGTTTTTGTCAGTGAGAATAAAAAAACAGTATTTTTCTCACTTAAAAAACAGGAATTTTCTCACTTTTATGGATGTTTTTATGGTTTTTGTCAGTGAGAATGAAAAAACAGGAACTTTCTCACATTTATGTCTGTTTTATTGTTTTTTTTAGTGAGAATGGAAAAACAGGAACTTTCCCACTTTGATGGATTATTGAGTCATTAGGGAGAACACGTGGTTAATCAAAGCGATTGGGAATTTGGAACATCTGTGCTGTCAGTCATTAATCAAATTGTTTCCGGGAAAGGTTTAATAATGTCTGACAGATGACGTCAAGTTAATTAATGTCTTTGGAGTTCGACCAGAATTGTTTCCGAGGCAAAGTTTAGATCACACATGACAGATGATGTCAAGATTGATTGATTGACATGAAAGGGGAATTAATTTGTTGTTTCTAAGGAGAATTATTGATTCACGAAAGGGGAATTAATTTGTGGTTTCTAAAGAGAATTGTCTCCGAGCGAATGTTTTGATCTTAGCGATGAATTGTTTTAGCGCGGGAATCAGGTTTCATAGTAATTTGAAATGTGTCAGCGCAGAGATGTCAAAAACAAAAGGAACTCGCTGAAATTACGTTTAGGGATTATTTGGGTGAAACCGTTTAGACATTTTATGGAATTATTTCGGTGAAATAGTTAGAGACATTTTAAAAGATGATTTAAAAGATGATTTTAGAAGAGGATTTGAGGGTAAAAATCTGTGGTCGTTATAATACACAAGTTCCATTTGAAGTATACGGGCGTGTTCAGGGGGGGGGGGGTGTATCTAGTGGGGGAGGGGTGGAGGGCATAGAAGATTATGTGGCAGGTTCTTTCCCTGAAGGAATTTTTCATGGGGGAAGGGAATCTTCCATGAAGGGGGCACCGGATTTCCCAGCATTATTCAAAAAACGATCAGAAATCAAATAAAAAAAAAAAAAAAAAAGTTTTATAAAAAAAATAAGAAATTTTTTTCAGCTGAAACTAAGGAACAACACTAAAACTTAAAACGAACAGAAATTATTACGTATATGAGGGGGTTTCCCCCTCGTCAATACATCGCTCTTTACGCTAAAGCTCAAATTTTGTTCATATTCTTTAAGAATGACCCCCTGAATCACAAAGGCCGTTTAATTAGAATTAATAGTTCCTTTGAAAGTACTAATAAAAACTTTACCGTAAAGAGTGAGGTATTGACGAGGGAGCGAACCCTATCATATACGTAATAATTTCTGTTCGTTTGAAGTTTTAATGTTGCTGCTTACTTTCAGTTGAAAGAACTTGTTTTTTTTATTGAATTTATTGATAATAATTTGTGGTTGTTCTACGCTTGGAAGTTTATTTGTCTTTATTTCTGCTGATTTTTGGCTTAATAGAGCTCTTTACTTTTTTTGAAAACTTGTTTTGTGGAAAATATTTTTTAAATATCAAGGGAACAGTGGCTTTTCCACAAATAGCTTGTGATATATATTTTCTTTTTTTTATTTATTAAGAGCTAAGCCACTCATTTCAGATTGAACACAAACCAATGATATTTTTACCTGATTCAGCGTTTCAGTGTTTTTGCTACCTCCTTCCGTCCATTTTCTTTGATTTTTGCCACCTCCTTCCGTCCATTTTCTTTGATTTTTGCTACCTCCTTCCGTCCACTTTACTGATTCAGTGTTTTTGCTTCCTCCTTCCGTTCATTTTCTTTGATTCCCAGGTCCTTAAATTCCTTGCAGTCTATATCATGCAATACAAGACAGCCTAAGACCTAAAGCTTTTTATGAATTTTCCAACATCTATTCTCTTTTTTTCTTAAAAATATCACCTCACTACACGATTTCATTCAACTTCAAGTTGAAGCATAGCCCAGCGATTATTGTCGCTTCGTGGTGCCTTTTTATGACTCGGCGAAGTAATTTTCGCGCTCTGTTAGAACTAAAATTTATGATATAAAACACAAGACGCTAATACACGAGACGATTCCGTGCTGTCAAGTTACGGTTCCAAAAAAATTGTTTTGACACTGAAGATGAATTGCCTTATTAACTATAATACACGTAAATGGTGGTAAGTAGCAGCTAAACTACTGCAGAATGTATGTGGAAAAGGTAAGATTCAGTAGTTGTGTTCCTCGTCAACTTTGACACGTAAAAGTCAAGGTACTGCAATACTCAAGACACTTAATACAAAAAAGAAAAAACCGCAAAGAACATGGCATTGGACTTCACAGTTCCTATTTGTTATGCTGAACACCGTTCCACGACGCTTTATCCAGGAAGTAAATTGGGGGGGTTTCGGGGCAGCCATCCTGTGCTCTCGGTCACTCTTCCTGTGTACCTTCCCCAGATTTCTCTAGGTACCCAAATAGAGCTGAGCCGACTCGGGCGGAGCTTACAGAGTCACGCGACAGACCCCATATTGCAGATCAAATATCCACCGACCCCAGGACTCGAACCCCTTTCTTCACGGACAAAGAATTTCAAGTCTAGCGTGCTAACCACTTGGCTAGTACGCTTAATGCTATATCCTACGATTGAAATATTCATATGCCTTTTGTAGTTTTAAATGGATGATTTGAACTACTGCAGATTGTAAGCAGTAAAAGGTTAACTGTATTTTGGGCAGAATTTTTTGATAAAATAAAAGTAAGCTCAGATTCCTCAGCATTCAATTTTCAATTTCGCAATGTTCAAATCTTATTTCCGTTTTTAGCAGAATGATTCAAGCGTGTTGTATATCAAACTACAATTGTTTTACTAAAGATAACGCATGCAAATGGCAATAAGAGACAGCTAAAGTACCACGGAAAGTATGAAGAAAATGAAACTCAAAATGTTGCAAACCAAATAACCAGGACACCAGGACCCGAACCCCTTTCTTCATGGACAGAGGATTTCAAGTCAAGCGTGTTAACCACTTGTTTAGGTTTGATACCTACAAGTACCTACAAGCTACCTACAAGCTACTATAGATACACCTACAAGCTACTATAGATACAAGCTACTGTAGATACCTACAAGCTACTACAATGCTCAAGACACCGCAATGCTCTCAAATTTGAAAAACTGAAATACGATGTACAATTTGAAAAATTGTTTTATTAAACTGTTTTAGAATGTAAGAAGCAAAGCATAGACATCATATTTATGGTATTAAATTGTATAATATAATAATGATAAGCTCAGAGTTTAAATATTACTTTCAAAATACATAGCAAGGCCTTAGCCTATCCAGGGGGGGTAAGGGGTTGGAACACCCCGAAATGTTTGTCTGACAAAATAAAAAATCACGAAGAAAGGAAGAAAACGAGGACAATTAACAGCCAGTGAAAAATTGAAAAATTATGCAGATATTTCCGTCAAGACCTCCGCTTGACCGTCCTCAGTCCAGAATAAAACTGGTAAAAATATAAAAACCAAACCTTAAAATAAAAATAAAACTAAAATTGGACGACCCTTTCCTAGTAACGGTGAAAGGGTAACTGAATAAAAAACACAAGTCTAAATGGCATTTCAGAATTTCATTTTGCATAAAGCACTCTTAAAGGCTAATCGCTTTCCAGATTTACTATTATCGGAGAATCTATTCGATTGCACAATATAACTTTGTGGATGTATGTAAAAACGATCAGAATTAATAATTTTGTCATAAATGGGACTTAAAAAATTTCTCCCGTGTGCCTATTGAGAGCTACCTTTAGGTGAATGTGCTTTTTTATTTCAACTGCCTCCCTGAGAACCTGCGTGAGACCTTTCACTGGCTGTTAATTGTCCTCGTTTTCTCCCTTTCTTCGTGATTTTTTATTTTATCATGATTAGCCAGTGTGGTCTCAGAAATTATTTAATGTTTGTCTGACTCGTAAAAATGTAACAAAAATGGACATAAATAAATTTTGTATGGGGGTTTAAATTTTTTTTTTTGTGTAAACCCCAGTAGTAACCAAGTTACTATTTCTGAGCCTTGTATACGCCATTTCAAAGAGATTCAGAGCTCCCTCACATGGCCTTCTGGATTTGCCTAGACATATAGCAATTTCTATGTTATTCTGAGCCTTGTATACGCCATTTCAAAGAGATTCAGAGCTTCCTCACATTGCGTTATACTATGTTCCATCTTGTACTAGTTAGGGCTTTGCATAACGTGTTATGAAGGACAAGTTGTTCTGACGCAATTTACATGGATTAGATTTCTAATTCATGGTATACATGTCTTTTTAGGGATAAACCCGTGTTAGAAAACCAGCGCGTCTTGTTAAGCTGTTAATATATTCAATAGTTTTTTGTATATATTCAGCTTTCAAATTAGAATCTTCAACAGTTTGAATAGTTCATTCAATCTATCAGTATCGATATTTTTGCAATCATTCACATAGATATGGAATATTCTAAGCAGCTTCTGGTAAGTAAAATTTTCTCATTATTATAATAAAAAGAAATTATCTCGTCATTAGGTTAAGGAAGAATTATCTTCCTTATGTTTTTTTTCACTGTGTTGTTACCTCTTTTATAAAGCTTCATTCTTTTAAATATTAAACGGTCCATGTATTTCAATTTTAGTAAATATTCAAAAAAAAGAGAGGCATGTTCACTTTGATTTTGGCTCATTGTATATGAAAAATTAAAATAGAATTTGCATATTAGTTTCGGCAGATATGAAAGGTTGCCTCCCTCCTCAATATCTTGCTCTTTACACTAAAGTTTGAATTTCGTTTGAATCCCAAAGGTTGGTTAAGATATCTCTTTTGAAAAATGCTAAAAAAAAGCGTATAGGGTGAGATATAGGCTAGAGGGTGAATTCCTTATATACTTAATAATTTTTAGTTTAGGCTATGTCCAGGAATCTTTTTCTTCCTTTTTTTCCGTGATTTTAAGTATCTCTTAATTTAGGTATAGAACTTTTAAAAGCTCTGCATATAATTGTCAACTTTTTTTTTGTGTTTCGATACTATGGAATTGAAGGTCCAATGCCCTCTGTTAATATTTTGAATAAGTAAGAATTGAGCCAGCTAATTTAATTTTGTAATTTTTTTTATTTCAAATTTTGAGGGTTTAGTACCATGATATTCATAATTTAGGTATATAAGTTAAAAAAAAAACTTTGCATATATAAAAAAAATATATATATAATTGTCAACTTTTCATGTTTGATACTATGGAATTGAAGGCCTAATGCCCTCCATTAATATTCTGTCTCTTTTGAAAATGCTAAAAAAAAAAATTCTTTTTAAATATTTCTAAAGTGTTAAGACATAGAGTGCTACAAACATCTGAATAAACTTTAGAGAGCAATTTATCTGTGAAAGAGGTTTTATTACGAAATT